>NC_057809.1:113817156-114090642 GCF_018294505.1 Triticum aestivum | reverse complement strand
CGGGGACCTCCTCCTCCCTCCTCTCCTCTCATCCCCTCCCCTCCCCTCACGGGTTCTCCTCCCTCCTCTCCGGTGAGCTCCTCCTCCCATTCCCTCATGGTTTCTCCTTCCTCCTCTCCCATGCTTCGGTGAACTCCTCTCCGGCGACCTCCTCCTCCTCTCCGGCGATGTAGGCGAGCACCTCTCCGGTGACCTCCTCCTCCTCCTCTCCGGCGAACTCCTCTCCGGCAAAAGAACACGGCAAAAGAACGTACAAGATCCAAAAACAGGAACAAAATTTGAAATAATATCGTGCCAAAAAACGAGCAAAAAAACTAGCAAAAAATGGGCAAAAAAAATCACGATCTAGATCCAAATTCAAAATTCAAAAATAGCAATGGCGCACGGTGGGGGTTAGACGGTGCGCCACTACTATTTTCCCGCCTTCAAAATTCAAAAATACTAATGGCGCACCATGGCCTATACTAATGGCGCACCAGTGGCCTATACTAATGGCGCATCGTGGCCTATACTAATGGCGCACCAGTGGCCTATACTAATGGCGCACCTTGGCCTATACTAATGGCGCACCAGTGGTGCGCCATTAGTATACCAGACACTAATGGCGCACCAGTGGTGCGCCATTAGTAAAAAATACTAGTGGCCTGATACTAATGGCGCACCAGTGATGTGCCATTAGTAGGCAAAACTGGTGCGCATTAGTAGCCCTTTTCCTAGTAGTGGCCGAGAAAACATGTCGATGTTACGCCATCCGGGAATAGTGTCGCACTTCGAAACTAGATCCGTCAATAAATTTTGAGCGCGTCTCGTCACATTCCAAATTATTACTACTACCACGCTATATTTAATTGCAAACCTGTTCACACTGATCACAACCTAAACAGTTTCCCACTTAGGAGTGTATTAGTAGTACTCCTACTCGGTTATAAATACTACTATGCTAAGATGACTACACATTCCTCCTCAACTCCTCATCCACAAAAAACAATCAAGTCAATCAAGCCATAGCCAGCGCGAGTTCTGGGTCGAGAGATTTCCACCAGGGAGAGGTGAGCATGGAAGAGGAAGCACGAGAGATGTCCCGCCTCGCCGTGAAAGCAGCTGACATGTCCAGCCGCATAGCAGTAGCAGCACAAAGGTCATGCCGCGCCGCCGAAGCAGCACGGATGTCCCGCTGCGCCGTCGATGTAGCAGACTGGTGCGGCCACACCGCAGAAGCAGCAGAGATGTCCCGTCGTACCGCCGAAGCAGCAAGGTGGTCCCGCCGCGCCGCAGTGGCCTGGGAAAATTTCTCACAGGCAGGTGAGGACTCTTATAGGCACATGCATGCGATTGTCCATAGCCAGATGGATCAGATCTCCGGCTGGGCAAGGATGCAGGACGAGGCTACTGGCATCATCCGGCAACTGGGGAAGGGCAATGCGAAGCTCCGGGGCGAGCGCGACCTACTGAGGGTGAAGATCGCCAGAAGGGCGAAGCAGGAGGAGGAGACCGCTGCCGTGTTGCAGAGGACGGGCGTCATCATCAAGAAACTTATGGACAAGAATGCCATGCTCTGCATCGAGCACAAGAGGCTGGTGGAGGAATCCATGGATGCTGCCAAGCAGCGTATTAAGGACATGAAACTGATGAAAGAGATCATCGCCCATCGTGAGAACTAGTCTCCGCGACCTGCAGCGCATAAAGAAAGTAGAGATCAGCGAGCCAGATCGTTGTATGCGTCTTCCTTCTTTTGCCCTTGTGTATTTTGGGCGTAGCCGTATGTGGCTTTTCTAATTATCTTCCTAATTATGTAAGAAAATTATTATCCACTCTCGTCGTCCTTATATATATATATATTCATCAATCTTTCTATAAGTCGTAGTAGATGCTATATAGGTCCGGCGGATCTTATATCAAGATCTGTGCAAAATTTTCTTTTCAGATTTTCTTTTTTTCTCTTAAATCCCAGTCGAGTGAGACATTGCCACGCCATTAAACAGAGGCTCGGGCGCCATTAATGGAGACCTTGGGAGAGAGGTGGATGGCAGATGGAGGTCAAAGGGCTCTCCTCCCGATAAGCACGCGCAGGGGTCTGATCGCACGCCTCCCGTACTCAAATAGCTACCCTGCACGGGGCCTCCTGCTAATAAAACAAGGGGACGCGTGGCGGGACGTAAATGGTAAATAGAATGCCCGTGGTTTCAATAATACTTGTGTTTCCGATTGTAACGTGACAACACTCTTGTTCCAAAATGACTTTGTTGATTGTTAATGTGTGCGCTGATACGTCTCCAACGTATTTATAATTTTTTATTCTTCCATGCTATTATATTATCTGTTTTGGATGATAACGGGCTTTATTTTACACTTTTATATTATTTTTGGGACTAACCTATTAACCGGAGGCCCAACCCAAATTGTTGTTTTTTTCCATATTTCAGTGTTTCGTACACAAGGAATATCAAACGGAGTCCAAACGGAATGAAACCTTCGGGAACGTGATTTTTGGAACAAACATGATCCAGAGGACTTGGAGTGGACGTTAAGGAATCAATGAGGAGGCTACGAGGAAGGGGGCGCGCCTACCCCCTGGGCGCGCCCTCCACCCTCGTGGGCCCCTCGTTGCTCCACCGACCTACTTCTTCCTCCTATATACATCCATACACCCCGCAAATATCCAGGAGCACCACGAAACCCTATTTCCACCGCCGCAACCTTCTGTACCCAAGAGATCCCATCTTGGGGCCTTTTCCGGAGCTCCGCCGGAGGGGGCATTGATCACAAAGGGCCTCTACATCAACTCCATGGCCCCTCCGATGATGTGTGAGTAGTGTACTTCAGACCTTCGGGTCCATAGCTAGTAGCTAGATGGCTTCTTCTCTCTCTTTGGATCACAATACAAAGTTCTCCTCGATTCTCTTGGAGATCTATTCGATGTAACTCTTATTTTTGCGGTGTGTTTGTCAAGATCTGATGAATTGTGGGTTTATGATAAGTTTATCTATCAAAAATATTTGAATCTTCTCTGAATTCTTTTATGTATGATTGGTTTATCTTTGCAAGTCTCTTCGAATTATCAGTTTGGTTTGGCCTTCTAGATTGATCTTTCTTGCAATGGGAGAAGTGCTTAGCTTTGGGTTCAATCTTGTGGTGCTCGATCCCAAAGACAGAAAGGGAAGCGACACGTAGTTGTTGCCACCGAGGATAAAAATATGGGGTTTACATCATATTGCATGAGTTTATCCTTCTACATCATGTCATATTGCTTAAGGCGTTACTCTGTTCTTATGAACTTAATACTCTAGATGCATGCTGGATAGCGGTCGATGTGTGGTGTAATAGTAGTAGATGCAGACAAGAGTCGGTCTAGTTGTCTTGGACGTGATGCCTATATACATGATCATGCCTAGATATTCTCATAATTATTCACTTTTCTACCAATTGCTCGACAGTAATTTGTTCACCCAACGTAATACTTATGCTATCTTGAGAGAAGCCACTATTGAAACCTATGGCCCCCGGGTCTATTTTCCATCATACAAGTTTCCAATCTACTTTATTTTGCTATCTTTTACTTTCAATCTATATCATAAAAATACCAAACATATTTATCTTATTATTATCATCTCTATCAGATCTCACTCTTGCAGGTGGCCGTGAAGAGATTGACAACCCCTTTATCGCGTTGGTTGCGAGGTTCTTATTTGTTTGTGTAGGTACGAGGTGACTCGCGCGTTGTCTCCTACTGGATTGATACCTTGGTTCTCAAAAACTGAGAGAAATACTTACGCTGCTTTACTGCATCACCGTTTCCTCTTCAAGGGAAAACCAACGCAGTGCTTAAGAGGTGGCAAGAAGGATTTCTGGCGCCGTTGCCGGGGAGATCTACGCCAAGTCAAGAAATACCAAGTACCCATCACAACTCTTATCCTTCGCATTACATTATTTTCCATTTGCCTCTCGTTTTCCTCTCCCCCATTTCACCCTTGCCGTTTTATTCGCCGTCTTTTTCTGTTCGCCTCTTTTTCGCTTGCTTCTTGTTTGCTTGTGTATTGGATTGCTTGCTAGTCACGGTGGCTCAAGATAATACTAAATTGTGTGACTTTGCCAATACCAACAATAATGATTTTATTAGCACTCCGATTGCTCCTCTTACTGATGCTGAATCTTGTGAAATTAATACTGCTTTGCTGAATCTTGTCATGAAAGATCCGTTTTCTAGCCTTCCTAGTGAAGATGCCACTACCCAACTAAACAAATTTGTTGATTTGTGTGATATGCAAAAGAATAAAGATTTGGATAATGATATTGTTAAACTTAAACTATTTCCATTTTCGCTTAGAGATCATGCTAAAGCTTGGTTTTCTTCTTTGCCTAAAAATAGTATTAATTCTTGGAATAAGTGCAAAGATGCTTTTATCTCTAAGTATTTTCCTCCCGCTAAGATCATCTCTCTTAGGAACGATATTATGAATTTTAAGTAACTTGATCATGAACATGTTGCACAAGGTTGGGAGAGGATGAAATCAATGATACGTAATTGCCCATCACATGGTTTGAATTTATGGATGATTATACAAAAAATTTATGCTAACTTGAATGTTGCTTCTAGAAATCTTTTAGATTCGGCCGCGGGAGGCACTTTTATGGAAATCACTTTAGGAGAAGCTACCAAACTCCTAGATAATATTATGGTTAATTATTCTCAATGCCACACCTAAAGATCTACTAGTAAAAAGGTGCATGCAATTGAAGAGATTAATGTTTTGAGTGGAAAAATGGATGAACTTATGAAATTGTTTGCTAATGATAGTGCCCCTACTGATCCTAATGATATGCCTTTGTCTACTTTGATTGAGAATAATAATGAATCTATGGATGTGAATTTTGTTGGTAGGAACAATTTTGGTAATAACGCATATAGAGGTAATTTTAATTCTAGGTAGTTTCCTAGTAATTCATCTAATAATTATGGTAACTCCTACAACAATTGTTATGGAAATTATAATAATATGCCCTCTGATTTTGAATCTTGTATTAAAGAATTTATTACTTCGCAAAAGAGTTCCAATGCTTTGATTGAAGAAAAATTGCTTAAGATTGATGAGTTGTCTAGGAACATGGATAGAATTTCTCTTGATGTTGATTCTTTGAAACTTAGATCTATTCCACCTAAGCATGATATCAATGAGTCTCTCAAGCCATGAGAATTTCCATTGATGAGTGCAAAGAAAGAACCGCTAGGATGCGTGCTAAGAAAGATTGTTTTTGTAAAAGCGTGTTTTCTAGTTTTCATGATAATAAGGATGAAGATCTAAAAGTGATTGATGTGTCATCTATTAAATATTTGTTTTGCAATATGAATCTATTATGAGAGCCACTTATGGATTGCCTACCAAAGATGGCAATACCTAGATTTATCCTCGCTTTTATGCCTAGCTAGGGGCGTTAAACGATAGCGCTTGTTGGGAGGCAACCCAATTTTATTTTTTGTTCCTTTCTTTTTGTTCCTATTTAGTAATAAGTAATTTATCTAGCCTCTGTTTTGGCTGTGTTTTTGTGTTTAATTAGTGTTTGTGCCAAGTAGAACCGTTGGGAAGACTTGGGGAAAGTCTTTTTGATCTTGCTGTATAAAACAGAAACTTTAGCGCTCACGAGAATTGCTGCCGTTATTTTACTAGAGAGTTCTATTTAGTTATTTATTTTTGAAGATGATTAATAGATAAATTCCTCACGTACAACAGTTTATTTTAGAATTTTTGGGGTTCCAGAAGTATTCGAAACCTATAGATTACTACAGGATGTTCTGTTTTTGATAGATTCTGTTTTTCGTGTGTTGTTTGCTTGTTTTGATGAATCTATGGCTAGTAACAGAGTTTATAAACCATAGAAAAGTTGGAATACATTAGGTTTAACACCAATATAAATAAAGAATGAGTTCATTACAGTACCTTGAAGTGGTGGTTTGTTTTCTTTTACTAACGGAGCTCACGAAGATTTTCTTTTAAGTTTTATGTTGTGAAGTTTTCAAGTTTTGGGTAAAGATTTGATGGATTATGGAACAAGGAGTGGCAAGAGCCTAAGCTTGGGGATGCCCATGGCACCCCAAGGTAAAATACAAGGACACCAAAAAGCCTAAGCTAGGGGATGCCCCGGAAGGTATCCCCTCTTTCGTCTTCGTCTATCGGTAACTTTACTTGGAGCTATATTTTTATTCATCACATGATATGTGTTTTTCTTGGAGCGTCTTGTATGATTTGAGTCTTTGATTTTTAGTTTACCACAATCATACTTGCTGTACACACCTTTTGAGAGAGACACACATGAATTGGAATTTATTAGAATACTCTATGTGCTTCACTTATACCTTTTGAGCTATATATTTTTTGCTCTAGTGCTTCACTTATTTCTTTTAGAGCACGGTGGTGGTTTTATTTTATAGAAATAATTAATCTCTCATGCTTCACTTATATTATTTTGAGAGTCCTTTAGAACAACATGGCAATTTGCTTTTAGGCATAATAAAAACTTACATATAAGTGCATTGAATACTAAGAGAAGTTTGATACTTGATGATTGTTTTGAGATATGGAGATAGTGATATCAAAGTTGTGCTAGTTGAGTAGTTGTGAATTTGAGGAATACTTGTGTTGAAGTTTGCAAGTCTCGTAGCATGCATGTATGGTAAACGCTGTGTAACAAATTTGAAACATGAGGTGTTATTTGATTGTCTTCCTTATGAGTGGCGGTCGGGGACGAGCGATGGTCTTTTCCTACCAATCTATCCCCCTAGGAGCATGCGCTTTGATGATTTGTAGATTTTTGCAATAAGTATGTGAGTTCTTTATGACTAATGTTGAGTCCATGGATTATACGCACTCTCGCCCTTCCATCATTACTAGCCTCTTCGGTACCGCGCATTGCCCTTTCTCACCTTGAGAGTTGGTGCCAACTTCGCCGGTGCATCCAAACCCCATGATACGATACGCTCTATCACACATAAAACTCCATATATCTTCCTCAAAACAGCCACCATACCTACCTATTATGGCATTTCCATAGCCATTCCGAGATATATTGCCATGCAACTTTCCACCGTTCCATTTATTATGACACGCATCATCATTGTCATATTGCTTTGCCTGATCATGTACTTGACATCGTATTTGTGGCTAAGCCACCGTTCATAATTGTTTCATACGTGTCACTCTTAATTCATCGCAATCCCGGTACACCGCCGGAGGCATTCATATAGAGTCATTTCTTGTTCTAGTATTGAGTTGTAATCATTGTGTTGTAAATAAATAGAAGTGTGATGATCATCAATAATAGAGTATTGTCCCTAATAAAAAAAGAAGAGATAAAGACCAAAAAAAGAGAAGGCCCAAAAAAAGGGGCAATGCTACTATCCTTTTTCCATACTTGTGCTTCAAAGTAGCACCATGATCTTTATGATAGAGAGTCTCTTGTTTTGTCATTTGCATATACTAGTGGGAACTTTTCATTATAGAACTTGGCTTGTATATTCCAACAATGGGCCTCCTCAAGTGCTCTAGGTCTTCATGAGCAAGAAAGTTGGATGCATACCCACTTAGTTCCTTTTGTTGAGCTTTCATACATTTATAGCTCTAGTGCATCCGTTGCATGACAATCCCTACTCCTTGCATTGACATCAATTGATGGGCATCTCCCTAGCCCATTGATTAGCCGCATCAATGTGAGACTTTCTCCTTTTTTTGTCTTCTCCACATAACCCCCTTCATTATATTCTATTCCACCCATAGTGCTATATCCATGGCTCACGCTCATGTATTGCATGAAAGTTGAAAAAAGTTTGAGATTACTAAAGTATGAAACTATTGCTTGGCTTGTCATCGGGGTTGTGCATGATGAGAGCATTCTTGTGTGACGAAAATGGAGCATGACCAAACTATATGATTTTGTAGGGATGGACTTGCTTTGGCCATGTTATTTTGAGAAGACATGATTGCTTAGTTAGTATGCTTGAAGTATTATTATTTTTATGTCAATATTAAAATTTTATCTTAAATCTTTCGGATCTGAACATTCATGCCACAATAAAGAAAATTACATTGAGAAATATGTTAGGAGGCATTCCACATCAGAAATTCTATTTTTATCATTTACCTACTCGAGGACGAGTAGGAATTAAGCTTCGGGATGCTTGATACGTCTCCAACGTATCTATAATTTTTGATTGTTCCATGCTATTATATTATCTGTTTTGGATGATAATGGGATTTATCTTACACTTTTATATTATTTTTGGGACTAACCTATTAACCGGACGCCCAACCCGAATTGTTATTTTTTTGCCTATTTCAGGGTTTCATAGAAAAGCATATCAAACGGAGTCCAAACGGAATGAAACCTTCGGGAATGTGATTTTTGGAACAAACGTGATCCAGAGGACTTGGAGTGGATGTCATGCAATCAACGAGGAGGCCATGAGGCAGGGGGCGCGCCTACCCCTGGGCGCGCCCTCCACCCTCGTGGGCCCCTCATTGCTCCACCGACCTACTTCTTCCTCCTATATATATCCATACAACCCGCAAACATCCAGGAGCACAACGAAACCCTATTTCCACCGCCGCAACCTTCTGTACCCAATAGATCCTATCTTGGGGCCTTTTCTGGAGCTCCACCGGATGGGGCATTGATCATGAAGGGCCTCTACACATCAACTCCATGACCCCTCCGATGATGTGTGAGTAGTTTACTTCAGACCTTCGGGTCCATAGCTAGTAGCTAGATGGCTTCTTCTCTCTCTCTCTCTTTGGATCTCAATACAAAGTTCTCCTTGATTCTCTTGGAGATCTATTCGATGTAACTCTTCTTTTTGCGGTGTGTTTGTCGAGATCCGATGAATTGTGGGTTTATGATCAAGTTTATCTATGAACAATATTTGTATCTTCCCTGAATTCTTTTATGTATGATTGGTTTATCTTTGCAAGTCTCTTCGACTTATCAATTTGGTTTGGCCTACTAGATTGATCTTTCTTGCAATGGGAGAAGTGCTTAGCTTTGGGTTCAATCTTCCGGTGCTCGATCCCAGTGACAGAAAGGGAAATGACACGTATTGTATTGTTTCCATCGAGGATAAAAAGATGGGGTTTACATCATATTGCATGAGTTTATCCCTCTACATCAAGTCATCTTGCTTAAGGCGTTACTCTATTCTTATAAACTTAATACTCTAGATGCATGCTGGATAGCGGTCGATGTGTGGAGTAATTAGTAGATGCAGGCAGGGGTCGGTCTACTTGTCTTGGACGTGATGCCTATATACATGATCATGCCTAGATATTTTCATAATTATTCGCTTTTCTATATATTGCTCGACAGTAATTTGTTCACCCACCGTAATACTTATGCTATGTAGAGATAAGCCACTAGTGAAACCTATGGCCCCGGGTCTATTTTCCATCATACAAGTTTCCAATCTACTTTATTTTGCTATCTTTTACTTTCAATCTATATCATAAAAATACCAAAAATATTTATCTTATTATTATCATATCTATCAGATCTCATTCTTGCAAGTGGCCGTGAAGGGATTGACAACCCCTTTATCGCATTGGTTGCGAGGTTCTTATTTGTTTGTGTAGGAACGAGGTGACTCGCGCGTGGTCTCCTACTGGATTGATACCTTGGTTCTCAAAAACTGAGGGAAATACTTACGCTGCTTTACTACATCACCCTTTACTCTTCAAGGGAAAACCAATGTAGTGCTCAAGAGGTAGCATGCGCCTTCCAAATCGGACAGCAAAAAATGCCATCGATTCGTGAGATGCCTGCTCAAAAATGCGATCAGATATCTAAAAAATGCCATCATTAAGTTAGATGTTTGCTCAGAAATGCCATTAGACATTCTTATTTCCACGTCAAACCCGTTGACCATGTTACATGACAAAAATAAGCTGATTCTCACAATGATAAGTTAATGGTGTCCAGCACAACACTCCCATTAAATAAAAATAAGCACCATGGAATTCTTTGACAAAACGAAGCACCCTGAAATTCTTTGACAACTAAACTACTGGCTATATGATGTTGGCCATATATATTGTACATATATAATGTCAAGAAACGAGTGGTAGTACTATACCAACTAAAAGATGAAATGTACGACATATAACGAGAAGAAACATAACATAGTTCTGCAGGGGGCTCAGCGCAATACACCCCTCAAATAAAACTAAGCACACCAGAAATTAAACTAAGCAACTAATCCGATAGACACTGCATTAGAACCACCATGAGCAACGACACTGCCACCTTACTCGGAGTCCTCGTCCACGTCCTCGACTTCGTCCTTGTCCCTCTTCCTCTTGGGCGATACTTCTTTGCTTGAACCGTACACTTGGCTCTTGCTCTTCATCCAACCCTTGTAGATCTTGAAACAAAGGTAGCCATCCATTGCAGTGTAGTGGATGTGGTCTATATCTAGTACAGTCCACTACCATGCAAGATGAAACGTGTTCGGAGATTTCTTCAGTTCACCGTACATAGGATGAAGCATGGCTCCTGCCAGGGTCAGCATTGAAGGCTGATCAAGGGAGGGCACCAGCCCTTCCTTCTGGAGGTCGAAGGGTTCGCCTACAATGAGGCCTATCCGACCCATGATTTCCTTGTCGTTCCTAAAGTCTACAGTAACGAATTTGACTCGGCCGCCCTTGAGGAAGTCCTTAAATTCCTCGCACTCAACGTCGGCATGGCATATGTGGTAGACCAAGCATAAGTCATGCACACAACCCTAGATCACGACGGGCTTCTTCTTCTCTGCCTCCTTTAGTTTATTCTCGCTTCCCAGGACTGTGGTGTACACAACAACTAGCCTAGTGACCCACTCATCATTTGAGTTTTCTAACATGCGTTTGAAGCGAGCAAGGCATTCTTTCACCGTTGTGGAAGAACGGGTGTAGATGACGTCGAACTGATCGCCGATGATGATTCTAACCTTGTACTCACCGCCGATCATGGAGATTTGGGACGCCATGGATTTGGGAGGAGGGTTAGGATTAGTGGAACTACCATAATGTGAAAGGACGGGACGACCAGGAGCGGTTTACCGATTGTAAAAATGTCGAGTGGGGCGCGTGTGAATGGCAGGGTAGTGGCTTGCCTGGTGGATAAATGGATTCATGCACAGTACTATGGGGGCCAATTAGATGTCATGTCTACTCGACGCCCAATTAAATGGCTTTCGATGTCATGTCTAGCGTCGGGAAAATTACAGGTGATACGAAGCTTTCCATTCTTCCATGATACGGGCTTCCGAGAGCCCTTGGATCTGAGATCGAACGGTTGCATGGCGTGATTCTAGACCTATGGGTGAATATCCTATCCTAGAGGGTTATTCTGCAAATTTTTAGCAACTTAGAATGCGACCGTTCGATCTTAGATCCAAGGGCTGCCAGCAGCCCGTATCATGGTCATGCCTACCACGACCGTCACCTCGCTCGCGCGGTCGCGCCCTTGGAGATTTAACACGGTGCGTTAGGCTATCTGATGTTTGCATGTCATACATAGCCATCACTTAGTCACTCATACAACAAGGTTAGCTATAAGGTTGGCTATGAGAGTATTTTTTGTTTACTTCTCTATATCTCTTTCTTCGTAGTATTTATTGCATTTGCCGGGCTCTTCCAATGAAATGGTGCTTAGATGAGGTGCTATGGGCATTAAATGGCTTAGCAAGTCAAGTCCCCAATGCATAGGTGCTTAGTTTTTTGTTGCTAAGTTTGCTTCATCTAGGTACACGCGGTTATCACCGTTTCTCCCTGGGGTCACCAAACTAGTCTCTCTCTTCTTAATTAACTTGCCACATCAGACTTTATGCCTATGTGGCAGGCTTAGCACCTGTAGGATCAAGTACAATAGTGGGTTATAAGCTCGCTTTACATGGCATTTTTGCATATGTGGGGGAAAGAGGCAAGGAAAAAGTGGAGGAGTGGGCTCTCAAGCAAGAGCCAACCTCTACATGGTGGAGCATCGGGAGAGGCACCTGTATGGAGGTGGTCAGGAATCGGGAGACTCAAGCCAGTAGTAGCGCCACAGTTAAAATGATAATGGGAAGTCAAATCACCGGGCCCCACCTATCCAGCAGTAACTCACTTTCAAATCACACAGCCCTATGTTTGCAGCAGCCTACTCTCTCATCTTCTCGCATCTCTGTTAACCGACTAGGCGGAACTGCCCCGCCTACCGTGCGGGAAAAGCCCCGCCCTCGACATTTAAATACACCCTCCATTCCTAAATATTTGTCTTTCTAGACATTTCAAATGGACTATCACACACAGATGTATGTAGACATATTTTAGAGTGTAGATTCACTCATTTTGCTCTGTATGTAGTCACTTGTTAAAATATCTAGAAAGACAAATATTTAGGAACGGAGGGAGCAGTACAGTATACTAATTTTGTATCCATGGATTGCGCCATGGAGCAAAGCCTCAAGAAAACGACGGTACACATGTACGGAGTATACAGCACGCCCGTCGCGTTTGCGTCACACCCCAGACGGTCGGTCGGTATGGCACGCCGCTCTCCAAATGGAACGCGCGTCATATTGTGTTTGCACACACATGTGGGACCACAATTAAGAACCTAGCTACCATAGGCACACTCCCCGGCCCCACAAGTCGGGTGAGTTAATAGAAGTACATACGTTGGTACCTGGACGATCCCTGCAAGACACGGAAGACCAGTTCGTCCATGCATGTGACCAGACTCCAGAAGACACGCCTGGATTGGCTATCGTCTACATATCGTGCAGGCTGTGTTGTACATGGTTGTAGTTCTGGTGAAAAATCTAAAAAAGGTTTCTTGTCATCTCGCAAAATTAGGTGTCATGTGCTTCGGATCACAGCGAGGGTTAAACAGCGGCAACTGAGTTGGACTAGTCATTGGGGGCACATGCACGAAGACTACTCGGCTGCCATCTAGGTCAAGCTGGCTATGTTAATTAGGACATGTATCGACGGACCCCTTTTCTACGAGTTTATCTTTAATTTGAGCTTTGATCCTCGTCTTGTTTGTCCGTCGGGATTCATCTTGTCTCCTTTGGGTAGTGAGGTTATGATTTCTTGTCATGTGGCATTTTTTCGTGTTATATGTTATAATCCAGTGCTTCAGATCAAAATGACGACAACTATGCCTCCGGGGCACGTGCATGAAGACTTCTTGAGAGTCATTGCCGAGGTCAAGCCGGCTCCGGCCAGTAGACAAAAGAAAACTAGTACTCCACTATATAGGCAAGAGCCTCCGTGCTTGCTTGCTAGTGTTGCTCTCGTCACACTGTCTCGTCCTCTCCAAATCTAAACACGACAGCGGTGGCCACACTCTCTCTCTCTACTCACCGGTGGTCACAGATCCAGCCGGATCCTCTTCGCCGGGGAAGGTGAGAAGGTGCAACATTCATGCAGTCGTTGTCGGTGTCAACACCGGCGGTTCTCGGGTAGGGGGTCCCGAACTGTGCATCTAAGGCGGATGGTAACAGGAGGCGGGGGACACGATGTTTACCTAGGTTCGGGCCCTCTTGATGGAGGTAATACCCTACATCCTGCTTGATTGTTCTTGATGATATGAGTATTACAAGAGTTGTTCTACCACGACATCAGAGAGGCTAAACCCTAGAAGCTAGCCTATGGTATGATTGTATGTTGTCCTATGGACTAAACCCTACGGTTTATATAGACACCGGAGGGGGCTAGGGTTACACAAGGTCGGTTACAAGGGAGGAGATATACATATCCGTATTGCCTAGCTTGCCTTCCACGCCAAGTAGAGTCCCATCCGGACACGGGATGAAGTCTTCAATGTTGTATCTTCATAGTCCAACAGTCCGGCCAAAGGATATAGTCCGGCTGTCCGGAGACCCCCTAATCTAGGACTCCCTCAGTAGCCCCTGAACTAGGCTTCAATGATGATGAGTCCGGCACGTAGTATTGTCTTCGGCATTGCAAGGCGGGTTCCTCCTCCGAATACTCCATGGAAGAGTTTGAACACAAGGATAGTGTCCGGCCCTACAAAAAAAGTTCCACATACCACCGTAGAGAGAATAATATTTCCACCAATCTAATCTGCTGACACGTTTTGACAGCATGACATCACGCCACGGCCTGGTCATTATTCGAACCGTTTTTCTCAACCAGCACCGCACATATCGCGAGGCGTTTTTCTTGACACGTCTTGTCAAAGCAGAGATCGTGTTCCCCTTATCACATGATTCTCATCAATACGGACGTGGGTAACCCAACCGCGCCATCAATTACGGCGCCTGGGGAATAAGCGGTTTTACCAGGCAAGTGGGGAGACACATCGCCTCTTCTGCCCTTATAAAGGGACAAGGATTTACTCTTTTCACCCACGCCTTCTTCCTCCTTGCTTACCCATTCCCGCACACTCGAGCTCTAGCGCCCAAGCTCGCGTTCTTCTTCTCAAACCACTCCAAGCATGTCCGAAGCAGGAGGTAAGAGGATGGTCTCCTCCGTCACGGAGGAGAACATCAAAAAGTTACGGGAAGCCGGATATCTGGCCGTGGATATCGCGCACCGGCTGCCAGATGCAGGGCAGATCATCCCTACGCCCGAATCCCATGAGAGGGTAGTTTTTCATACCCACTTCGTCCGCGGACTGGGATTTCCCCTCCACTCGTTCGTCCGCGGGCTCATGTTCTACTACGGGCTGGATTTTCACGATCTGGCCCCCAATTTCATCCTCAACATCTCGGCATTTATCGTCGTGTGCGAGGCCTTCCTCCGCATCAAGCCCCATTTCGGCATGTGGCCGAAGACTTTTAATGTCAAACCAAAGGTGGTGGTCAGCCAACAGGCAGAGTGCGGAGGCGCCATGGTGGGCAAGATGCCTAATGTTACCTGGCTCGAAGGCTCCTATGTGGAGACCATAAAGGGGTGGCAATCGCGGTGGTTCTACATCACCGAGCTGCGCGACTCCGACTGGGTGGCGGCCCCCAAATTTCGATCTGGAGTCCCCACGGGGCTCACCTCCTGGAAAGAGAAGGGCCTGTCCTGGGGTACTTCAGTAGAGCTGACCAGACTCCAGACCTGCATCCAGAACATGACGAACAAGAAAATCAAGCTTGTCAACGTGGTCCAGGTTATGCTCTTCCGCCGGATCCTTCCATGTCAACGACGAGCATTTGATTTGTGGGAGTTCAACTCGGCCAAGCACCAGACGTTGCAAGAGCTCTATGACACGACACACGAGGACGTCTGGAGGGTGCTATTCAAGAGCGCCAAGATTCCTCCCTCCCTCACTAAGGACCGTGGACTCAACACAAAGCACCGCGCCAATCCGGTAGGCTTTTATATCTCTCAGGGTATTTATTTGCCCCGGTTTAGTTATGCGCAGGATCTAAGCTTCCATGTCATTAACATGACTGGATAAAGAAGGCAGAGCATCTTGATTGCCCAGCCCCTCTGCCTGAAGATCGTATAGACGCTCTTCTAACGAAGATGCTGACTCCGGCACCTTATGAGGTGCCGGCAAAGAAGGCCAAGAAGAAGGCCGCGGGGACCCGAAAGGGTCTCCGGTGCAAGGTTGTATCAGACTCATCGTCTGATGACTCCGACGCGCACTCCTCCCACGGAAATGAGGAGGAGGAGGAGAAAAGTTCTCCCCCAGCCGCGGGAGACAAGAAAAGGAAGGCCGACCCATCCGGGGAGGCCGAAGGGTCCAAGAAGGGAACGACCCTCCCTCCGGACTGCGCCACGACGGCTGCTGATGGCGGCAACGAGTGGCTACCCAGGGTCAAGCCCCTGGAAAAGTCGTAAGTGTTCGGACACCATAGTACTTCATGGTATGTTTTATTGCACTGCCTCTCCTCATGCGGAACATGATTATGTAGTCCGTCCTGAGCTCATCTCGACGTATCCTCGTCGAGCGGCTGTTTGGACTCGTCCGATATGAACAGTGGTTCTCTCCCGACCGCTTCCACCCCTCGCCCTACGGACAACGCTGATGTGTTGTCTCAAAAGGCACCAAGCCAAGGAGAGGTGGTCCTGGGGGCGCCTCGAGGCGACTTCCCGGACCCTGGGTACCAAGGGAACGAGGCTCCTACGGGCTCCGAGTTCAGCCCTCAGCCGAACACCGCGCCGGAACCTTCGATGGTTTCGGACTCCGGCAGGCGGTCCCCCATTAAGGGGGGCCAACCATCCGCGCTGGTGTCCTCTGTCCATCCAGAGGCACCGAACAACTTGCTGGAAGCGCTTCGCAGCACTTCCATCGATGAAGAGCACCGCACTATCATGAGTGCGGTGGTCGAGACGGTTCAGTCCGCCAAAAAAGGGCTGACCGAAGCTTGCGCCAGCCTCCTAACAAGCTTTGAGGTAAGTAATCAAAATATACATATATAAGAAAATATTACCGCATAGATAGTAGCCCCTGATGCTTTGTTCAGCGTTCAAGAAGAAAAGCCGAATAGAGGATCAAATGATGACTCAGGAGTTTAATCAAAATGTATCTATGTGTATGTGCAGGCTTCACTGCTGGCCGCTGCCGCACGTACTGTGGAGGTCTCTACACTGAAGCAGGACCTGGAGTGGTCCGATACCGATCTCGGCCTTACCAAGAGGCAGCTCGAGGAGAACAAAGGTAAGCAATACCTTTGTCTATATATTTAAAAAGAAGTTCGGGTGTAAAGTAATAGGATCATCATGGGTTTGCTAGGGGCCACGACCGAAGTGGCGACCCCGAGGAAGGCGTTGTCCGAGGCTGAAGACAAAGCGGCTAAGAAGGGCATTGAACGGGAGAAGCAAGAAGCCCGAGTAGGCGAGGTGCAGCAAGAGCTCGATGCTCTCGCCAAAAAGCACGAATCCTTGGAGCTTGACTCTAAGACGCGAGAGTCCGAGCTCGTGCATGCGCTTGAAAGCGTCCGGAGCGCCAAGGACGAAGCCCAAAAGGCCCTTCAGGAGATTGACGCAGTGAAGAAGATAGCAGCGGGTAAGGCATTCGTTATGCAAAGCAAGCACGTGAACGAGACTTTCCTTTTTCTTACCCGAGTTCAGAGCTCTCTAGGAGCATTTGCAGATCTTCCTTGCAGTGTACTGGATGCCGCGGAGTTTTATCGAGCTGAGGAGGGGAGCTCGACGGAGAAGTTGTTCTGGTCTTAGTATACTGGGACCGAACACCCCGTGCCCTTGAGCGACCAGCTGAAACAGTTGGTCGAGCTTCACAAGGCGGCCGAACAGGCCATGAGGGGCCTTATAGTCCGGATGTGGCCTGGCAAGCCCCTGTCCGGCAGCTACTTCGGTCTGGTGAGGCGGCTTGTGGAAGCCTGCCCATGGCTTGAAGTAATAAAGAGGTCCGTCTGCATCGAGGGTGCACACAGGGCTTTTTCCCGGGTGAAGGTGCACTTGGCGAAGCTGGACGCTGTGAAGCTAGTGAAGGAGGGGCCGCCGGAGGGCAAGGAGCATCGCTGCCCCGAGAATTATTATGAGAGTGTCCTGAAGGGTTCCCGCCTAGTGGCGGATCAGTGTGCCAAGGATGTAATTTTTGAATGAACATGCTCATGTGATCTTGTAATATGAAACGAGTTCATTTGCGCCATGCGACGCTTTCTTAATTTAAAATATTACCTTCTGTGCGACCGTTTATAAAATTTGAGAGTTGGCCAGTCGTCGGCTTCTGCCCCCATGTAACTAGTACTGGGGTGTTCGGCATAAAACTGAGCACTCTTTACCCCAATTTTGAGTCCTTCAAGGGAGGTGTTCAGCGCAACGAACCAGGCAATCGGACTATAATGCTTTATCACTCTCACTTAGCCATAGAAGTCTATAATTTTAAATTTTGGCGAAGCCCCTGGTATATGGAGGGCAAATTTGGGGCACTAAACACGCCTAAGCCGGACAAGGCCGACTCCTCGCCCGAAGCGGAAAAAGTCTTTAAGGACTTGAGACCTCTCGAACAGCGACCAGTCTCTCGCCTTATCATGACAGTCAGTTTTCGGCTTTCTCTACTGAGGTGCTCGTCCGGAAGAACCGGGACACAATCGTAGTAGTTCTCCCACCGCTACCTTAGCCGATATAGTGGAACGTAAGGTACCAAAGCATGGGAGCTGGGCGATCCCAACATTTGACCAAACACATGATTCGGAGTTGATGCATATAATGCTATAAGTTCGGAGTGCCGCACTGTCGAAAGTGTTCGGACTTCTTGCGCCATATTATGGGGTAAACGAGAGCCCCTGGCGAACTGACCGTACCCGAACGTGCGGGTGCGGATGGACATATAAGAGAATGAGGAAAAAACTTAAATAATGCAATGATGGATTAATGATATGCATTATTATTTAAATAATACGTCGAAGCATACTGGTACAAGTAGTGCAATAAGCAGAAAGTAGGACAATTCAAAATGTCCTATCCCAGGGCAAGCTGCGCATAGATAGTAAAAACGGGCATATCAATTATTATTAGAGACCACCTGGGGGTTCCCCTGTTCATCTTAGCTTCTTGCCGTCTGGGTTATTGCTTCCGGAATGTGTCCGGCAATTGTACAACCGGAAAGGGCTTCCAGAGAGTTAGGCCTTGAAAGAGAAAAGGAATAATAAAGGTATACAGCCCCTAGAGCGGTTAAGCCACATTGCGGGGCATGTCCTGATCGTGCCCCCGCCTATGTCCAAGGTATTTTCAGTGCGTAGTTATGTACGCGCGACACGGATTTCATTGCTTGACTGGGACTGGGACGGGGGCCGAATTGCTAGGCGAGCTCTGATCGTGCCAGGCGATCCTGTTGCAGCTTGTTCTGAACTCGCTTGAAGGTGTCCGGGGGGCTGTAATGCCGAATGAGTGGTCTGCCTTAAAAGGCTGCTTTGTGCTTCTGCTGCAAAGGCCGCAGTGTGCTCTTCCGTGTGGAGCGAGCGTTCTGTGTTTCCATTTACTTTTATGACCCCCCTGGGTCCTGGCATCTTGAGCTTGAGGTATGCGTCATGCGGTACTGCATTAAATTTTGCAAATGTTGTCCGTCCGAGCAGTGCGTGATAGCCACTGCGAAACGGGGCGATATCAAAGATTAACTCTTCGCTTCGGAAGTTGTCCGGTCATCCGAAGACCACTCCCAGTGTGATTGAGCCTATGCAATGGGCCTCTACACCTGGGATGACGCCTTTAAAGGTGGTTTTGCTAGGTTTGATCCTCGAGGGATCGGTACCCATTTTTCACACTGTATCCTGATAGAGCAGGTTCAGGCTGCTGCCTCCGTCCATAAGGACTCGAGTGAGGTGAAATCCGTCAATGATGGGGTCTAGGACTAGTGCGGCGGATCCGCCATGATGGATGCTAGTGGGGTGGTCCCTGCGATCGAAGGTGATCGAGCAAGCAGACCATGGGTTGAACTTTGGGGCAACGGGCTCCATCGCATAGACGTCCCTTAGTGCACGCTTCCGCTCCCTCTTGGGAGTGTGGGTTGTGTATATCATGTTCACCGTCTTCACTTGTGGGGGAAACCCCTTCTGTCCTCCTGTGTTCGGTGGCCGGGGCTCCTCCTCGTCATCACTATGCAGCCCCTTGTCCTTGTTTTCTGCATTTAACTTGCCGGCCTGCTTGAACACCCAGCATTCTCTGTTGGTGTGATTGGCTGGCTTGTCGGGGGTGCCGTGGATTTGACACGAGCGATCCAGTATGCGATCCAAACTGGACGGAGCTGGACTATTTCTTTTAAATGGCTTTTTCTGCTGACCGGATCTAGAGCCTCTGAATCCGGTGTTGACTGCCGTATCTTCCGTGTTACCGCCGTTATTGTGGCGCTTTGGTCTGTTACAACGTTGCCTACCGTTAACATCTTTGGTATCCGAGGTGTCCGGATTCCTCGATGTGTTGTTGCTGCGAGCCAGCCAGCTATCCTCGCCCGCGCAAAAGCGGGTCATGAGTGTTGTGAGGGCTGCCATAGATTTCGGCTTCTCCTGGCCGAGGTGGCGGGCGAGCCACTCATCGCGGATGTTATGCTTGAATGCCGCTAGGGCCTCTGCGTTTGGACAGTCTACAATTTAGTTTTTCTTAGTCAGGAACCGTGTCCAGAATTGTCTGGCCGATTCCCTTGGTTGCTGGGTTATGTGGCTCAAGTCATCAGCATCTAGTGGCCGCACATAAGTGTTGTGGAAGTTGTCAAGAAATGCGTCTTCCAGATCCTCCCAACTGCCGACGGACTCTGTTGGCAAGCTGTTCAGCCAATGCCGAGCTGGCCCTTTGAGTTTTAGTGGGAGGTACTTGCTGGCGTGTAGATCATCACCGCGAGCCATGTGGATGTGAAGGGGGAAATCCTCAATCCATACAGCGGGATCTGTTGTGCCATCGTATGAGTCGATATTTACGGGTTTGAAACCCTCCGGGAATTCGTGATTTATAACTTCATCAGTGAAGCATAGGCGGTGTGAGGCACCTCTGTGCCGGGCTATATCCTGACGCAGTTCATATGAATCTTGTCTGCTGTATTCAGCCCGGCCGGATTTACTCTTGGTGTATCCGACGCGATGATCATCGCCCCGTGTTGGCGCGCATGTCCGTGACCCGTATATTGACCTTGCGATTTTTGCCTTACTGTCCAATACGTCTCATAGGTCCCTTGTGTTGTCCCGGGCCTTAGTATTTTTGATTGAGTGGCGACGGGGTGCAGGCTGAACTTCAGGCTGAAACGCCTCTCTGGCTCGGCCACATGGTGGCCGGTCAGCCGCATCATACACTGGTGAATGAGGTTTCAATGCTTCCTCCTCGAGGTGAGGTAGCAACCTGCGTTTTGGGTAACTCTTGGAGGGGCGCTCGAGTTCATACTCCTCGGCCGCAAGGACTTCGGTCCACCTGTCTGCTAGCAAGTCTTGATCATCTTGAAGCTGTTGCTGCTTTTTCTTCAGGCTATTTGTCGTGGCCATAAGCCGGCGCTTGAAGCGCTCTTGATCGACGGGGTCCTCAGGCACGATAAATTCTTCGTCGCCGAGGCTCGCCTTATCTTCAGAGAGAGGCATGTAATTGTCCTCCTCCGGTTCTCCATCTATTGCCCGCTCTGGAGGGCTAGCTTGTTCGTCCTCCGGCTCTACATCGTGCTGGAGGGGATTGTTGTTGTCTTCGGCACTATCTGGAGTGTTATTATATCTTGTGCCGGTATCACTAGTTTTGCAGTGGCGGGACTTAGAGCGACGCCGCTGACGTCGGCGCTTGGGTTTCTTCTTGGAGGGGTCATCCTCTACTGTCTCATCGCCATTGCCTTCTTTAGGGGTGTCCACCATGTATATATCATATGCTGAGGTGGCGGTCCAGCGCCCTGTGGGCGGTGGTTCTTGTTCGTCTCCTGCATCGTCATCCATGCCGTCGAAGTCTTCGGAGTCAAAGTCGAGCATGCCAGTTAAGTCGTCGACAGTGGCTACTAAGTGGGTGGTGGGTGGGCAGCGAATTTTTTCGTCGTCCGCATTCCATTCTAGTCAGACATAGTTCGGCCAAGGTTCTCCTGACAGGGAGAAAGACCTTAATGAATTTAGCACATCATCGAAAGGTGAGTGCTGAAAGATATCAGCGGAGGTGAACTCCATGATCGGCGCCCAATTGGATTCGATGGGTGCGGATGCAGGCGGCTTGGAGCCCGTGGGCGGAGAAGAATCCAGTGGTTCGGCGACGCGGCTCTCGTAAGGGGTGAAGTCAGTATCTGGCTCTATCGCCACTAAGAGTGCGGCCTCCATGGCGGGGTCTATCCCTCCGCTCTTGGATGGCGCGACTTGCTCCAGATTAATGGCCGGAGTAGTTGCAGATGCGATCTCCCGAACATTGTCCGACAGTAGAATTACGTCATGCTCATCGCGACTGTGCGGCGCGTCTGGCATGGGCTCGAATCCGTCGAAGATCAAGTCTCCGGGGATGTCGGCCGTGTATTTCAAGTTTCCAAATCTGACCTGATGGCCAGGGGCGTAGGTCTCAATCTGCTCCAGATGGCCAAGCGAATTGGCTCACAGTGTGAAGCCGCCGAGTATGAAGATCTGTCCGGGGAGGAAAACCTCACCCTGGACCACATCGTTATCAATGACCGAAGGGGCCATCGAGCCTTATGGCGACGGCGCAGCAGAACTCTCAATGAAAGCACTAATGTCAGTGTCAAAACCGGCGGATCTCGGGTAGGGGGTCCCGAACTATGCGTCTAAGGCGGATGGTAACAGGAGGCAGGGGACACGATGTTTACCCATGTTTGGGCCCTCTTGATGGATGTAATACCGTACGTCCTGCTTGATTGTTCTTGATGATATGAGTATTACAAGAGTCGATCTACCACGAGATCAGAGAGGCTTAACCCTAGAAGCTAGCCTATGGTATGATTGTATGTTGTCCTACGGACTAAACCCTCTGGTTTATATAGACACCGGAGGGGGCTAGGGTTACACAAGGTTGGTTACAAGGGAGGAGATATACATATCCGTATTGCCTAGCTTGCCTTCCATGCCAAGTAGAGTCCCATCCGGACACAGGACGAAGTCTTCAATCTTGTATATTCATTGTCCAACAGTACGGCCAAAGGATATAGTCCGGCTGTCTGGAGACCCCCTAATCCAGGACTCCCTCAGGGGGATTATCCTCCGTTGCCTTATTGCCATCGCTTTATTTGGGGGTGTCCACCATGTATATATCATACGATGAGGTGGCAGTCTCGCGCCCTATGGGCGGTGGTTCCTGTTCGTCTCTCGCTTCGTCGTCCATACCGTCGATGTCTTCGGAGCCGAAATCGAGCATGTCAGTTAAGTCGTCGACAGTGGCTACTAAGTGGGTGGTGGGTGGGGAACGAATTTCTTCGCCGTCCGCTTCCCACTCGAGCCGGACATAGTTCGGCCAAGGGTCTTCTGACAAGGAGAGAGACTGTAATGAGTTTAACACGTCGCCTAGGGGCGAGTGCTGAAAGATATCTGCGGAGGTGAACTCCATGATCGGTGCCCAATCAGATTGGATGGGCACGGACGCGAGCGGTTCGGGGTCTGTGGCCGGGGACGAATCTGTGTGTTTGGCAACATAGGTCTCATAGGAGGTGAAGTCAGCATTCGTCTCTATCGCCGTTGAGTGTGCGGCCTCAGTAGCGGGGTCCATCCACCCATCCTCAGATGGCGCGATCTGCTCCGGATCAAGGGCCAGAGTCGCCACAGGTGTGATCTCCCGAACACTGTCCGGCGGCAGAGCTAAGTCATGCCCGTCATGACTGTGCAGCGCACCTGACGCGGGCTCAAATCCGTCGAAGATCAAGTCTCCATGAATGTCGGCAGAATAGTTCAAACTTTCAAACCTGACCTGATGGCTAGGGGCGTAGCTCTCGATCTTCTCCAGATGGCCAAGCGAGTTGGCGCGCAGTGCGAAGCCGCCGGATACGAAGATCTGTCCAGGGAGAAAAACCTCACCCTGGATCGCATCATTGCCAATGATCGAAGGAGCCATCAAGCCTTATGCTGATGACACAGTGGAACTCTCAATGAAAGCACCAATGTCGGTGTCAAAACTGGCGGATCTCGGGTAGGGGGTCCCAAACTGTGCGTCTAAGGCGGATGGTAATAGGAGGCGGGGGACACAATGTTTATCCAGGTTCGGGCCCTCTCGATGGAGGTAATACCCTACTTCCTGCTTGATTGATCTTGATGATATGAGTATTACAAGAGTTGATCGACCATGAGATCGGAGAGGCTAAACCCTAGAAGCTAGCCTATGGTATGATTGTTCTTGTCCTATGGACTAAACCCTCCGGTTTATATAGACACTAGAGGGGGCTAGGGTTACACAGAGTCGGTTACAAGGGAGGAGATCTACATATCCAAATTGCCAAGCTTGCCTTCCATGCAAAGGAGAATCCCACCCGGACACGGGACGAAGTCTTCCATCTTGTATCTTCATAGTCCAACAGTCCGGCCAAAGGATATAGTCCGGCTGTCCGAGGACCCCCTAATCCAGGACTCCCTGAGTCGCCCTTGGCGAGGCTCTTACCCACTGCCGGCGTGTCCCGATCAGCGTGCCTTGCCGTTCTGTCCCAAGCTTCGCTGGCGAGGGAGGGCCTCCCACCCCTTCTTCCTCGCTGCCATAGTGTGGGCAGACCCGGCCTCCCGCCGCCCACCTAGCGACATCCCGGCGGCCCTCAGGTATAACTTCCTTTGAAACATGCCTTGCTCTACTTCCCGAGCTCCTGACGTCGCTACATTTGTATATTTTACTATTTCTCAGGCCCCCTCGTGTTGATAGGATCGATTGCTATTCGTAAACCACCTAATTTTTTTACTATTAAGAGGTAAAACTAGTTCATGCACTCTAATCTAGTAGTACTTGGTTCAAACAAGTAAGAAAGGGGTTTGGGTGGGGGAAGATTTGTTACCTGAATCTAGGACTTGGTCGTAAGATGAAAAAATGGGGGTGAAAAGTAGCAGAGACTGGCTATCCAACTGGTCTCTAGGTCTAATAGGGAAATAAAGGGAACATAGTACAAACTCAATATAAACCCGATATATTGGTTGAAAAGGAAAGAAAGTGGGGACTGGGGGACAAGTCAACAGAGTAAGTCCAGCACTAGATTTGCTAGCCTCACAAGTATAAGGTGGCTATATACCGAACAAAAATGGGACCAACCCAGATATCCTGTTCTGATGTTTGTTGCCCCGAGCTGCTCTTATGTAATGCCACTAGTAAAATGTAGCAGTCACATTGTTAAAAGTAAGGACACGTTAAACCAATGTTGTTTTCAAGGTAATGCTTCCAGTAATATGAATCAATGGCACTTTTTTCATGTCCTGCTAAATTTCCCATTAAGATAAGTTGCTTCTTTTCGTTAGAGATGCAACTGTCCTGGTCCGCCTACTCTCCAGGAGCTTCACGACCAACCTTGATGTTGCTCAATTTTATTTGAACTAATGAAGAAGAAGCTCTATGGGTGTCAGGACCCCGACTCAATGCCACATCGATCTAGCATGTAACACCTCATATCGCTTTGCGGCCTCACGCACGGTATCCCCACGGGTGTCGCCTTACCTTTGCCCGGGACCGTTTGCGTCTTTTGGCACACGTATATGATAGTGTCGCTAGCATCCATATGATAAGGAGTCCGGGCTGACATGGCTAGTCGTAAACCCAAAGTGGCACAAACTTACAGGGACAGGCATCCATGACCCAGCATCGAACGTGTCGGTCATCAGCGAGTGAATCCAGGCTGTAGCACTGGGCTAGCAGGACTCCGGTGAACCGGGCTGTAGCGGGCTAAGAGGACTCCGGTATTCAACGCGTGACATTTCCCCGAAGAGACAGACACAGGAACGAAGAAGGACACATGCCGGCCAGCCTAAGTGTTCCGGAGCAGTAGCAAGCTACCATGGCTCGGTGGAAACACTAGGAGACATTTCCCGGTAAGAGAGGCTACTAAAGATAAACAACTAGATAGTCAGATCCCACACATACCAAGCATTTCAATAACATACACACAATATGCTCGATATGTGCAAATACAACATGGCATCACAACATGACTCTACAACTCAAATATTTTATTCAATAGGCTCCGAGGAGCGAGATATTACAAGCATGGGTCTCATGACCCAACACTCAGAGCATACAAGTCAAAGCACAAGCGGAAGCTTAACATGTCTAAGTACAGACAACTATAAATGAAAAAGGCTGAGAAGCCTGACTATCTATCAGATCCTGCCGAGGGCACAAGATCGTAGCTGAGGTAACAAGCTAAACGTCGAAGTTCACGTGGAACTACTAGCGAGACTGAAGTCTCTCTGCAAAAACATAAATTAAGCAACGTGAGTACAAATGTACCCAGCAAGACTTACATCAGAACTAACTACATATGCATCATTATCAACAAAGGGATGGTGGGGTTTAACTGCAGCAAGCCAGCTTTGACTCGGTGGCTATCCTGAACTACGACTGCAAGTAACTCTTTTGAGGTGGCGCACACGAGTCCACATATTCACCATATCAATACACCACTATGGATCCGCTCCCGTCTCCCTACGAGAACGCCATCCATAGCACTCACGCTTATCTTGCGTATTTTAGAGTATCCACTTTCACTTGTCTATGAACTATGCAAGGGGTCCAAGTTTCCATATCCGAGGAATCCGGCTATTCGAATAGATAATGATAACCCTGCAGGGGTGTACTTCTTCACACACGCTTTCGCCACTTATCGCCCTGTACACGTCATGTACCTCGGCAACCTTCAAGCGGAAGCCAGGCGAGGGAGTCGGCCACGACCTGACTAACCGAACAAGTCTCTAGTCCAGGTTTATCGCCTATTCGGGTTCCATCCGCAAGGAGATCCGGCCGGGGTGTCGCTTACGGCCCCAAACGATGTGAGCAGGGTTCCCAAGCCCACCATCCGGGTGCTACTTGGTACACCGGGCCACTGTGCCTAGTCTGTCCCAAGCCCACCTGTACCGGGTGCCATTTGGTAGACTACTAACACTACCTACAAACACCAGAAACTAGTTGCAACTCCTGGACAGAGATCAAGTTGATTAATAAGTCGAGAGAGCTTGGAGCGCCCGGAGCCCAATGTGTGGTAGTAACTGATCATGGATCACAAACACAGAACTCAGTTCCTGAGGACGGCTGCAATGAGACAACCCACCATGTACTCCTACATGGCCTCTCACCGCTACCTTTACCAAATCGTGTTCACACACTTAGCTCACACAGTAGGACATGTTCACACACCTCTGATTCATCCCCGATGAATCAGACCTGACTCAACTCTAAGCAGTAGCAGGCATGACAAACAAGCATGAATGAGTAGGCACATCAGGGCTCAAACAACTCCTACTCATGCTAGTGGGTTTCATCTATTTACTGTGGCAATGACAGGTCATGCAAAGGATAAAGGGGTTCAGCTACCGCAGCAAGTAACAAATATGTCGTTGTTGTCCTAATGCAGTAAAAGAGAGCAGGAGCGAGAAAGTGGGATTTTATCGGAATGAACAAGGGGGTTTTGCTTGCCTGGCACTTCTGAAGATAGCATTGAGTCTTCATCAGTGTCAACGATCACATCGTCGGTACAACGTCTATCGAGGGGGAACAACACCGGCAAACACAGAAGAAACACGATCAATGCAATGCACAATATGATGCATGCTATGACATGGCAATATGAATGTGTTTTGGGCTAATGCATCTAGCAACAAGTTAAATGGGGTTGGTTTGAATACAAGATTCAAATTCCAACTCCATATATGATTATTTAAATGCCCTTTATTTGTTTTGTCCAAAACCGAGGACAAACATTGTTCAAACATGCATGAAAATGGTACAGATGGATTCCTTGAATTTTTCTGATAATTTTTCATATATAAATTATTTCATTCTGAGCTACGATTCAATTTCTATGATTTATTGAAGTTTTAGATATTTTTGGAATTTCCTGATTATTTATAAAATAAACTAAATTCCAGAAAAGGAATATTGCATCAGCATGACGCTGGGGTGACGTCAGCAGGTCAAAGGCGTCGACCAGGTCAAACCTGACCAGTGGGGTCCACTGGTCAGTGACCCAGTCAACTAACCAAGTTAGTTAGCCCTAACTAACTGGATTGGGCCCACTGGTCAGCGACTAACCTAAATATGATTAGCCCTAACTAACTTAGTTAGCCAGGCGGGGCCCGCATGTCAGTGGCTTATCTAATTAGCTAAGTTAATTAACACTTACTAACCTAACACTAATCAAGCAGGCGCCTGGGCCCACACGTCAGGGGAGGTCAAACCCCGGGCCGATCAGGTCAAACCTGCCGGCGACTTGTCGCCGGCGACGACAGAAACGGCGGGGCGACTCGGGATTGCGATACAGGGAACCATTTTGCTTGGGGTTTGCGGCTACAGCGAGCTGGAAGACTCGCGCATCTAATGGTGGTGGAGGCAGCAGCTGCGGTGGTCGGGATTGACGGCGGCGACCAAATCGGCGGCGGCCGGAGCACGGCGAGGTAGGGGTTGGCGGTAGGGGGCACGGCAGGTCACACGGGTGGGCGCGCCCGGCTCCTGGAAGAGTGCTGAGCACGTTGCCGTGCTCGGAAGTTAGCTACGGTGGCTCTAGCCTCGTCTGCGTCATCGTCGGTGGCGAGGAAATGTCGGCTCCGACAGCCAGGGTGGTTAGAAGGCGCGGACGGGCACGGGGAGAGAGGGGAAATGGACAGGGGCTCACGGTGAGTTCGAAGAGAAGGTCGGCGTGCTCGAGGAGGCGGTGGAGATGGCGAATCAACGGCGGCGGTGGTCGGAGCCCGAGGTGGAAGACGACGGCGATGGCGATGTTCTAGGCCCTCCCGGCTTGCGTGGCTCATCGAAGATGAAGAAGACAACGTGGCGGAGCTTCTGGGCGCGTCGGGATTGCGTGGGGTGGCCAGTGGCCGCGGCTATGGCGAACGGCGGCGACGACTGCGCTCGGGGCTCACAGGGAAGAGAGGGAAAGAGAGGGCCAGAGGAGGGGGAGCGGTCCAGAGGGAGAGGGGAGAACGAGGGGAGGCTCTGGGTGTCTCCGTGGCGTCGTCTAGGAGGGCCGGGGAAGCAGGAGGTGGCGCACGGCGGCGCGCGCGGCCGACAGGCAGCTGCCTGCCTGCTCTGGCGGGAGGAAGCAGGTGGCTGGTACGGGCCAACACAGTGCTGGGCCGGCCAGCGGGCTGCCAGGTGGGCTGCGTCAGGTAAGGTCCAGGTGTGTTCTCTCTCTCTTATTTTATATTTAATTCTGTTTTCTATTTTCTGTAGTTTGTTTTGATTTAGTTTTAGACACTAAACCATTTTTATTGCTTCTGATAATTATGGTAGGGACTAGTAGGATTATTCCAAAGCCCTTCATCAAAGATCAGAATTATTGGACATATATTAATTAATTAAGAAATATATATCCAATGCAAATAGTTATTTATTTAATTCAAAGGCCCAAAATAATTAACTCTGAGATACCAAAAATATTGTTTTGAGTTTTTCCTCTTTGCAATATTTTCAGAGACTAAGAGGAACATTTTCTTGGACTCATTTGAGAAGATTTAAAGGTTGATCATTTTTAGAAGGTTTCTGAGGCTTTGAAAATTCCTCAATTCAAATTTCATTTAAATTTAAACATGATGCACACATGGAAGCAAGCATAGGTCAGGCCAGAACTAGGGATGTGACAACTCACCCCCACTAAACAAAAATCTCGTCCCGAGATTCAAGCGTAGGGTAAGGTGAAGGGGGGACGCAAACTAGTACAATCTTCATGATCCAGGTTGCACTTCAATTGAACGTTGATTCGTTCACCATAATTGTCTCGAAGTCTTGCCTTGAGAACTCCAACTATCATGACAACGAGAGGAAAGGAAAGACCCTAAAAGAATTGTTCTTCTCGAAGGTCGAACAACTCAGGATTAACCCACAGAATGAGACATAGCAACATCTCTCAAGCTGAGAGACGAAGCACACATCCATAGGAATGGAGTAAAGCAGATGACGAAGGTTCACTAGGTAGACAACAATTTCATGCTTAAGAAGGTGGTAATTGATTGTCAACGTAGCGAGGAGTTGAGTTGCCATGATACCACAGTGAGACATCTTGGAGGAGGGTGATTCGTAGATATATCCCCTTAAGTGGCAAAAAGAATTACCTTTGATACAAGGATCATTGAATCTCTTTATACCAGCCTAAGGCAATCACAAACGATTGTTTGGCGGAGTGCAAAGGAATGGTACACCCGGACTAGAATGGATGATGTGGACTACCTTGTTGAAGACAACGTAATGGATGATTTTTGCTTATCACCGGAAATGGAAGAGACCCATGGTGGAATGGCACATTGGCGGTGCAAGCTCGGAACAAAATGCAAATGCTGGGAATGATTCTGGTAACTGGGGAAGAACCCAACAATAGAGAGTGAATTCACTGTTTGAAAAGGTCATAGCATTGCCGAGGAAACTGAGAGCACTATATAGTTAATGCCGACGATCAAACCTAGCACTTGCGCGTGCTCTCAAGAACTTGAGCATTTCCATAATCATCAAGGTTTTACCAACATCCGTGTCAAGGATCCTGGCAATACAACTTACTACCATGATGAATGATGATGGATGATGCAGATGCAAAGGAAGATAACACTTTCTCAGATTTCACCCTTGGCGGGGCCAAGGAAATAAAATCTGGATGATCGACCGAGAGACATTTAGCACTCCGCCTCTAATGTTCTCCTTGATGTGCTAGTGTATCCCATTCATAGAAATGGTCTGGTATCTAGAACATCAAGTAAAGGTCGGACTTCGGAAACACAAAAAACCATAAGAACAACTAGGGAGGTAAATCCTGCGAAATCCTTATGGGGAGGTGGCCAACTTCCTCAAACAAGATACTACAATAATAGGTCTGCCGGCTGGGTGTGTTGGCCACGACATCCACTTTACCGGTTATCGAGGGACCAATATTATAGTTCTTGGGAAATGTTCCAACCATCATACCTGCCTGAGATTCAGATCTGGTTGGTGTCAGGATATTCCAGACTCATCGAGTCTAGGAAGAAAAATGAAAGTTTGCAACACAAATCGACGAGATGACGTTGCGAGATTCTCGAGAAATGAACTACGATAGCAAACTCCAAAACATGAATTGGTTCTGCTACACACATGTGAACACGGTGTCCTAGACAAGCATGACCACGTGGTAGTCTTACAATAAAATACTACCTAGTTCTGGTTAGGAACCATCACCGTGGATAACGAAGTCCTTGCATAAGTCATATGATTAGCTCTTATGAGGGAACTTCTTCTCCTTGAACAAATCAATCAGTGGCTTGGTGTGCTCGGGACACATGTGGAATGAAGGTTGCAAGTCTCCAGACCACAGAATACTTCGCACGTGTGCATGACTGACTTGCGATGATTCCAGAGGAAGCAAAACTAACTTTCTCAAATTCATGGCGGCAACTTTCACCAAATGCACGTGTATAAGAGGAAGTCACTCCTTTCATCAAACAAATACTTCATGAGCTAGTATGAAGAAAATGCTTCAAAAGTTTCCAACACTAACTTATTGTCCAACAAGATCTTGGGAAAGATAAAATGATGTTGATGGCTCAACAACAATTCATCGAGATTTCCATGAAGATGGAATTCCCTAATTATGTGAACAGGTGATAGCATTTGTCAGACCCATAAGATATAATGGTGTATGCTCGAGGAGTCAACCACGAGTAAGACAACATTACGAACATTGTTAGTTCTGATTTGATTTGAGAATAGCCCACACTCAAATCAAAGTTTTGGCAAGACAATAGCTCCAATAACTGATCACAGGGACCAATCGCTGAAGATAACATCTTTCTTCAACTCACACAAACACAAGATATCCCTTTTGGAAAATGAACTAAGTTAGGCAAGCTTTATCTTCCAACTCTCCAAGTTGCTGTTCAGCTTAACCGTCTAGCTCAGGGGTATCCAACACGGATTCTTGGAGAAGGGGTGGTTTACAGGAATAAACCAACTTGATCACGAACTCAACATAGCAGTCAGGTGACAACCTGATAATACTTCCGAGAAGATATACGGAAAATCACGAACCACCGATATGTTACTAAGCTCGAGAACAATCTTGCTTTTCAGGGCAAGATGATATGATCAAATGAGCGAGGACTTGACAAAATCCTAACTCATCAATCGAAGGGTGCACCGAAATAAGGACTAGGTAGCACAATCAGTCTTAGAAGGATGATTCAAAAACCAACACGCTAAGAATGAAATTATTGTCCTTTAACTACCAAGCGACGAGGGTGCTAGGAGTATTGATTTCACACATCATAATTCATTTGTCGGTATTCCGGTTGCATCAACACGAAGACCGAGGAATGACTAATGATGGTGAGAAGTATCACTACGTCAAAATTCATGAGAGTTGGTGTAGTTCTCATGACAATTCTGACATAAAGGGGGTAATACTCCAAGGTAGAACAAAACCAAAAGCTAGATTGGCATTTGGTCTGCGGAATACAACTGCTTTGACCCAATCCTAGATATGGATGAGGTACTGGAGTTTGTTTCTCCTAGTCATTCAGGACAGAATGGCTTGACGGACCACAAGAGTAATACGCATCGATAAATGAATGCACGCATACTCTTGACTATCAATTGACAGACGAGGGTCAGAATACAACTAAGGAGGAACAACTCGAGGAACATATAACTTTCTGAGTTGTGGATGCATAGATTAGTATGTCGAGCGAAGCTCAACATTTCTTCCGGATAACCCATGCGGGAAAAGGTAGAACAGGCAGAGCCACAATATATAATGGAGAACTCACCAGGAGCACTCTGGTTGTGATTGTTCAGTTCAACGAGGAACTTCTGCCATAAGTAGTTCACGGTATTTGGAAGAAGAAGATACCACGGACTTCAAGGACTATCGCAAGGTTACTAATAATCTAAGGGAGCTAGCAATTACTATCAACATGAAGTAAGTAGGGTGAATCTCGGGTTCAAAACCCAGAGGTGAAATGCCTACTAACTAAGTGGCATCACGGGATGCTTACAAGAATGATGGCCAGAATCATCACTCTGGGACACAAATCATGGCTAGATTACTAGATGATCCCCTAAGACACCTAGGGTCATAATACTAGCTCCAACCTATATGTCAAGGCAATAAAGTACCTCAACTCACTGATTAGTGTGGTTAACCTGGCCAGAAAGGTCATCGAAATCAGAGGGAAAGGATTTTGCAATTGCATCAGATTATTTAGAAACCTAGGATGACTCGGACAGCATAACGGCTGTAAATGCTCAGAAAAGATTTGAGACATTCACAAAAATGGTGGCATAACCACTCAGAAGCACAATATCAAGGTCTCGAGATCAATAATTAACATACAGAGGTAGAAACTGAACTGAGGCTTAATCCAACAATCTTATAAGTCTACGGATTAGTAACACGTGATCCTGATAGAAAGAAGAGATAGCCTAGTTCTTAATCCCCGTAGGAAAGATAAGATGACTCAGATCAGAAGGGCATAAGGTATAAGGAGTAAAAAGAGCCTTACGTTCCATCCCACGATCAATTCCCTTATATAACTAAAGCATTTCTAGACTCAACTTCGACCAGTTTGGCTTGGTAATCCTACAGGCAGTCAAGCTCTGATACCAACGCTGTCCGGACCCCGACTCAATGCCACATCGATCTAGCATGTAACACCTCATATCGCTTTGCGGCCTCACGCATGGTATCCCCACGGGTGTCGCCTTACCTTTGCCCAGGACCGTTTGCGTCTTTTGGCACACGTATATGATAGTGTCGCTAGCATCCATATGATAAGGAGTCTGGGCTGACATGGCTAGTCGTAAACCCAAAGTGGCACAAACTTACAGGGACAGGCATCCATGACCTAGCATCGAACGTGTCGGTCATCAGCGAGTGAATCCAGGCTGTAGCACTGGGCTAGCAGCACTCCGGTGAACCAGGCTGTAGCGGGCTAACAGGACTCCGGTATTCAACGCGTGACATTTCCCCGAAGGGACAGACACAGGAATGAAGAAGGACACATGCCGGCCAGCCTAAGTGTTCCGGAGCAGTAGCAAGCTACCATGGCTCGGTGGAAACACTAGGAGACATTTCCCGGTAAGAGAGGCTACTAAAGATAAACAACTAGATAGTCAGATCCCACACATACCAAGCATTTCAATAACATACACACAATATGCTCGATATGTGCAAATACAACATGGCATCACAACATGACTCTACAACTCAAATATTTTATTCAATAGGCTCCGAGGAGCGAGATATTACAAGCATGGGTCTCATGACCCAACACTCAGAGCATACAAGTCAAAGCACAAGCGGAAGCTTAACATGTCTGAGTACAGACAACTATAAATGAAAAAGGCTGAGAAGCATGACTATCTATCAGATCCTGCCGAGGGCACAAGATCGTAGCTGAGGTAACAAGCTAAACGTCGAAGTTCACGTGGAACTACTAGCGAGACTGAAGTCTCTCTGCAAAAACATAAATTAAGCAACGTGAGTACAAATGTACCCAGCAAGACTTACATCAGAACTAACTACATATGCATCATTATCAACAAAGGGATGGTGGGGTTTAACTGCAGCAAGCCAGCTTTGACTCAGTGGCTATCCTGAACTACGACTACAAGTAACTCTTTTGAGGTGGCGCACACGAGTCCACATATTCACCATATCAATACACCACTATGGATCCGCTCCCGTCTCCCTATGAGAACGCCATCCATAGCACTCACGCTTATCTTGCGTATTTTAGAGTATCCACTTTCACTTGTCTATGAACTATGCAAGGGGTCCAAGTTTCCATATCCGAGGAATCCGGCTATTCGAATAGATAATGATAACCCTGCAGGGGTGTACTTCTTCACACACGCTTTCACCACTTATCGCCCTGTACACGTCATGTACCTCGGCAACCTTCAAGTGGAAGCCGGACGAGGGAGTCGGCCACGACCTGACTAACCGAACAAGTCTCTAGTCCAGGTTTATCGCCTATTCGGGTTCCATCCGCAAGGAGATCCGGCCGGGGTGTCGCTTACGGCCCCAAACGATGTGAGCAAGGTTCCCAAGCCCACCATCCGGGTGCTACTTGGTACACCGGGCCACTGTGCCTAGTCTGTCCCAAGCCCACCTGTACCGGGTGCCATTTGGTAGACTACTAACACTACCTACAAACACCAGAAACTAGTTGCAACTCTTGGACAGAGATCAAGTTGATTAATAAGTCGAGAGAGCTTGGAGCGCCCGGAGCCCAATGTGTGGTAGTAACTGATCATGGATCACAAACACAGAACTCAGTTCCTGAGGACGGCTGCAATGAGACAACCCACCATGTACTCCTACATGGCCTCTCACCGCTACCTTTACCAAATCGTGTTCACACACTTAGCTCACACACAGTAGGACATGTTCACACACCTATGATTCATCCCCGATGAATCAGACCTGACTCAACTCTAAGCAGTAGAAGGCATGACAAACAAGCATGAATGAGTAGGCACATCAGGGCTCAAACAACTCCTACTCATGCTAGTGGGTTTCATCTATTTACTGTGGCAATGACAGGTCATGCAAAGGATAAAGGGGTTCAGCTACCGTAGCAAGTAACAAATATGTCGTTGTTGTCCTAATGCAGTAAAAGAGAGCAGGAGCGAGAGAGTGGGATTTTATCGGAATGAACAAGGGGGTTTTGCTTGCCTGGCACTTCTGAAGATAGCATTAAGTCTTCATCAGTGTCAACGATCACATCGTCGGTACAACGTCTATCCAGGGGGAACAACACCGGCAAACACAGAAGAAACACGATCAATGCAATGCACAATATGATGCATGCTATGACATGGCAATATGAATGTGTTTTGGGCTAATGCATCTAGCAACAAGTTAAATGGGGTTGGTTTGAATACAAGATTCAAATTCCAACTCCATATATGATTATTTAAATGCCCTTTATTTGTTTTGTCCAAAACAGAGGACAGACATTGTTCAAACATGCATGAAAATGGTACAGATGGATTCCTTGAATTTTTCTGATAATTCTTCATATATAAATTATTTCATTCTGAGCTACGGTTGAATTTCTATGATTTATTGAAGTTTTAGCTATTTTTGGAATTTCCTGATTATTTATAAAATAAACTAAATTCCAGAAAAGGAATATTGCGTCAGCATGAGGCCGGGGTGACGTCAGCAGGTCAAAGGCGTCGACCAGGTCAAACCTGACCAGTGGGGTCCACTGGTCAGTGACCCAGTCAACTAACCAAGTTAGTTAGCCCTAACTAACTGGATTGGGCCCACTGGTCAGCGACTAACCTAAATATGATTAGCCCTAACTAACTTAGTTAGCCGGGCGGGGCCCGCATGTCAGTGGCTTATCTAATTAGCTAAGTTAATTAACACTAACTAACCTAACACTAATCAAGCAGGCGCCTGGACCCACACGTCAGGGGAGGTCAAACCCCGGGCCGATCAGGTCAAACCTGTCGGCGACTTGTTGCCGGCGACGACAGAAACGGCGGGGCGGCTCGGGATTGCGATACAGGGAACCATTTTGCTCGGGGTTTGCGGCTACAGCGAGCTGGAAGACTCGTGCATCTAATGGTGGTGGAGGCAGCAGCTGCGGTGGTCGGGGTTGGCGGTAGGGGGCACGGCAGGTCACACGGGTGGGCGCGCCCGGCTCCTGGAAGAGTGCTGAGCATGTTGCCGTGCTCGGAAGTTAGCTACGGTGGCTCTAGCCTCGTCTGCGTCATCGCCGGCGGCGAGGAACTGTCGGCTCCGACAGCCAGGGTGGTTAGAAGGCGCGGACGGGCACGGGGAGAGAGGGGAAATGGACAGGGGCTCACGGTGAGTTCGAAGAGAAGGTCGGCGTGCTCGGGGAGGCGGTGGAGACGGCGAATCGACGGCGGCGGTGGTCGGAGCCCGAGGTGGAAGACGACAGCGATGGCGATGTTCCAGGCCCTCCCGGCTTGCGTGGCTCATCGAAGATGAAGAAGACAACGTGGCGGAGCTTCTGGGCGCGTCGGGATTGCGTGGGGTGGCCAGTGGCCGCGGCTATGGCGAACGGCGGCGACGACTGCGCTCGGGGCTCACAGGGAAGAGAGGGAAAGAGAGGGCCAGAGGAGGGGGAGCGGTCCAGAGGGAGAGGGGAGAACGAGGGGAGGCTCTGGGTGTCTCCGTGGCGTCGTCTAGGAGGGCCGGGGAAGCAGGAGGTGGCGCACGGCGGCGCGCGCGGCCGACAGGCAGCTGCCTGCCTGCTCTGGCGGGAGGAAGCAGGTGGCTGGCACGGGCCAGCACAGTGCTGGGCCGGCCAGCGGGCTGCCAGGTGGGCTGCGTCAGGTAAGGTCCAGGTGTGTTCTCTCTCTCTTATTTTATATTTAATTCTGTTTTCTATTTTCTGTAGTTTGTTTTGATTTAGTTTTAGACACTAAACCATTTTTATTGCTTCTGATAATTATGGTAGGGACTAGTAGGATTATTCCAAAGCCCTTCATCAAAGATCAGAATTATTGGACATATATTAATTAATTAAGAAATATATATCCAATGCAAATAGTTATTTATTTAATTCAAAGGCCCAAAATAATTAACTCTGGCATACCAAAAATATTGTTTTGAGTTTTTCCTCTTTGCAATATTTTCAGAGACTAAGAGGAACATTTTCTTGGACTCATTTGAGAAGATTTAAATGTTGATCATTTTTAGAAGGTTTCTGAGGCTTTGAAAATTCCTCAATTCAAATTTCATTTAAATTTAAACATGATGCACACATGGAAGCAAGCATAGGTCAGGCCAGAACTAGGGATGTGACAATGGGTTTCATTTTCTGATGGAAATGGAACCGGGGCTGGAGCCCTTTTCTTAAAAAAAGAAGAAGAAGCTCCTAGCTCATGGGACATTGCTTCATTTTAGGTGAACTGCACCAAAAGGTCCCATGAATTGAATGATCCATGTTGGTGACTGGTGTCATCCCTTCTACGACGGCGTTGACTGCAGATATGGTTCCCATCACGAGGTATGTTCATTTTTGGTCTGACCGTTTGCCCAAGATCCTGCATGTTGATCCTGCTCTTGTGCTACTATTTTTGCACTGCCATGATAAAGTAGTAATGCTATTATTTTGCACCTTAATCTAGTGGCACTATTAATTTGAGGCAATGTTTTGGCACCGCTAGTGCCACTATTTTTTTAATATATCGAAACAGGGGTTCCCTCCGATTTCATTAAAAACACCCAACCACAGAGAACCATTATCCGACAACATCTCAGTGTAAACGGGCAGTTATCCAACTACTACTAGAACGGATTGAGTACTAGCAGGAGACAAGTTCGCCACATAAGCTAGGAAGGTAGGGGACGCAGCACCAGCTCGACCAAGTTTGGATTACAACCCAAATGCTTCCACAGAAACATCAGGGGGAAGATAGGGACTGGAAGAGCCAACTTCAGCATCCCAATCTAAGCACCCCTGGCCTTCATCCTTGCGACACATGGTGCACCTCGTTTGCCACCTGCTCGACCCTAGTGTAACTAATAAAATGAAGTAATAATACAATTAAAATAGAGCGAGTGTCCTCTCTATCATTTCATTTCCAATGTAGATAAAGAAAGTGCTTCTCTTTGTTAATGTATGCTTCATCAACTAGTCCCATTGCTAATGTTTAAGCATTTCTGCAAACTGGGGTTCTTAATTTTAGTTGACCTGCACAAAAATAGATATTTGAATGTCTCAAGGCCCCTCCTTGTACTACCGCTATACACTATGTTCATCATTGGCAGAAGGTGTATCGAGGAGACTTGGGTCGATTTCCAGTATGATGTAATATTTTCTTCTGTTTATTAGTGTATGTTTCATCAACTAGTGCCACTATAATCTAATCATGCCTTTTCATTATCTGTGCAAACAAGGTTATTCAGCTGTGTTTTGGTGGAACTGCACAAATGCACGGATGGAACCGGCATATATGCAGAGTGCGAGGTGCCAAGTAAAAATTACCGACACCAACCCTGCTCCACCTAAGCATTGGCATCCACCACTATCAGTGGGATGTGTGGCGCTCACTGTGGATGGATCTTTCTCGGCAGCAAATCCTCTAACCAAATTCTAGTAGCTTAGACTTCAAAAATACTACTCCCTCCATTCCACAATGTAGTGCTTCCTCTATCCCCGTGCTTCAACTTTGACCGTAAATTTAACTATCAAGACCGATTACGGCGGGAGCAAAAATTATATCAGTGAATTCGTATTCGAAAGAAGTTTTTAATTATATAATTTTTTCTCCCGCCGCAATTGGTCTCGTTGGTTAAATTTATGGTCAAAGTTGGACCTCGGGAAGCGCGGGCGCACTATATTTTGGAATGGAGGGAGTAATAGCTTATATTGGCAGTTTTCTAGGGGTGTATTGTTTTATAAAAGAAGCAGCAATCTATTTTTCTTTATTTGTACACAATGTCACAACTTTGACCCAAAGGTCCAGAGCTATTTTAGGTTGATTGGCGTAGTACTCGGAGAGTGATCGTAAGCATGATTTTTATTAGTTGTCACACTGATTGTAAGCATGAGAAGATGGAAGATTAGGTTAGTGTGAAGCTTAACTTAAACCCTACCGATGCTGTTCAAATGAGGCGAGCATCGAGGGAACCATGGAGAACGGTGGGGAAGCGACGTCGCGCCATCCGGCCTCCTCTTGCGGTGGGAGAACGAATACTCCCATGGCTCCGGCTGGCTCTACCCTCACGAACGGCACACCGTACTCGATCAATTCATTATCCTCTGGGTGCTCAACCTTCGACCTGTACGCCCACCACCTCCGCCTGACTTTCCCCTCGGGCGAATCTGTCTGCTCCATCACCCAGAGGAGATACTCGATGAACTCGAAGGACTGCGGCGTGACTGCCGCCTTGGAGTACATCACCGTCGTCTCACTCTTTTGCATACATTGCCACATGGCCCTCACTATCCTCGAAATCTCCCTCTCATTGTCAAACCAAGTAAGGATCTCCTTCAACCTGGCTAACTTTGCCTGGTCGCCGCCGGCGATCTTCCTGATTCGCTGCTGCATCCCCTCCATAGATCCTTGTCCGAGGAGAGAGGAGGTGGTTTTGCAATGGAGAAGAGGGAGAGGCGAGACGATGGTTTTGGAATGGAGATGATGGACATGAGAGGAGGTGGTTTTGCAATGGAGAAGAGGGAGAGGAGTGTGTGGCAGCGATTTAGGATTGATTGAGAGGGCCGGCGCGCTGTGACTGGATCAAAATCAAAATCAATTTGCCCTTCAATTAAGAAAGTGACCCCACATTAACTAGTCTCCCTTTTTTTCTGGGTCATAATTGACCATGATTTTCGCAAATAAAATATATGTTATACATTGCAAAAATAATATAATTTGAAAGTACATTCAGCTATGAACCAAACCATACAATTTTTGGTGACATGCATTCACATTTTGCTTGTTAAATACAGTACGTGGTCAAACTTTGACCCAAAATACGCAAAACAAAAAAATACTTCCAAGACTAGCGCCGCTCTTCCACTCTTCTCCTATTAAACCACCGTCGCTCCTCTCCTGTTCCAATCTAAATCCAGCGCCTCTCCTCTCCTCTTCCATTTCAAAACCACCACCCCTCCTCTCCTGTTCCAATCGAAAACCAGTGTCGCTCCTCTCCCATTCTAAACCAAAACCAGTGCTGCTCCTATCCTCTTTCATTCAAAAACCACCGCTGGCGAGTGAAGGTGCTATGGATAAGTAGATCGATGGAGGAGCACAACCGATACGTGAGGATCACAGACAGCGACCTTATGAAGCTAGCTAGGATGTTGGAGATACAGCCTTGGTTTGACAACAAGGACCAACTAGTGGCGATGGCGGCATCCATGGCCAAATATCTGCAACAGAGCGAAAAGGCAGCGATACTCCCGGAGGGAGTCACGCGGGAGTACATAGAGCTGCTCCTGTGGTCCATGGAGCAAACAGATTCACCAAATCCGATCGTGAGGGAGCGGTGGTGGGAGTATCAATCCCAGATGGAGCATCCACCAGAGATTGAAGGATCAAGCATCTATAGGGTGCCGTTTGTGAGGGTGCCGTGCCAGAGATAGCCGGTGGAGTCTTTGTCGACCGAACCCAACTGCAAGAGGAGAAAAACAGTTGGCTCGACGATGCTTCCCCGCCATCCTCTCCCTCGCCATTCACATCGTCTCACGATGCAGCTGTCTGCCACCGACGAATAGGAGGGATTGTCCCCCCAGACCAATAGTCGGGCAGGTTGTGAATTGTCAGGAGGAGCTTAGGGTTGTTAGTATTTGCAGGATGTGAATTGTGTTTTGTGTTGTGTATTTTGAAAGTACTTTTAGATATGAATGTCTTTTGAATCTCAGATTTGCAGTATTGAGCATATGAAGTATTTTATGAATTCTAGAGATCTATTTTTAGCACTTAAAAAATGTAGTTTCATAGGAGTATAAAAGTGCAGACAATGTGATTCTCAGAGAAGAAACTTCAAGTTTCAGTTTCAGATAAGAAACTCCAAGTTCAGTTTTAGATAAGAAACTGCAACTTTCAGAGGCAAAGCATTTATATTAGCATGGTCTTTTCAAACAGTGTGAACATTATGCTGGAAGTTTTATTCATGGTCGAAACTGGAACTACCAGCCAGTTAACATCATGTTGATAAACATTCATGCATAGCACATCTTCATGTGATGCACAGTCAAAAAGATATGCTATTTTCAAAATGCCCACACAATGTCGAGTGTGCGAAAAACAGAGAAAACGAGGGATGAAGTTTTGGCAAGTGTAGGACGTGGTGTGCGTAGATGACAATTGGGACCCACATGTCAATAAAGACAGAGGCAAAAAATTTGAAGATATTTTCTCTGCATAGGTGGAATCGAACCCAGGCGGAACAGCTGTCGGGTAGTGTCACTCGGCCACTGGGCTAGCTCAGTTGTTTCGTTACTAATAAGGCACTTCCTCAGGTGGTTGGATCTCCTCCTGCGCCTTTGTGCGCTCGCCGCGACGCCGTTGTCTGCCGTTGTGAACATGCTGAACAAACAAGAGGAATCTGGAGAGGACTGTACATGGAGAGGCGGACAGTCGGGACCCACCAGGTCTATGGCCGTACACAAGCAAGTGCCTCACCGAAAAAATACTTCCTCCTAATGCTATATTGACATTGGGGCCCACGGGTTTGTCAACATAGTTACATTTTTTTCGGTGCTTCAACGTAGTTACTATAGGAGATAAATTCACAACGAAGCTGGGGAGCTGGCAGGTATCATTTATTATCACTGGGGCAGCAATTATCAGCTGGGTTTTGGGCTGCCCCGTCTAGGCTTTCTTTTTTAACATGCGCAGCCCACGGCCTCGGATGGGAGGTCCATAGGCCTATTTGTATTTTCTTGAGGGACGTCATGTATTGACCGGCCTATGGACCTCCCATCCGAGGTTTTATTTTTCCTGAAATAGCGGTAGCCCAATTTATGTATTTTTTTTTTGAAGAAAGCGCAGAGGTTTGTTCTATTATTCTATATAAGAATAGGAACGCCTGGTACAACTTATGTTTCCCTTCTAACTATATTATATATATTTAAATTATTTTATATGTTATTATATATTATTGTTATTGTCATCATATATTTAACAGATACTTACATATGTAAGAAAACAATATCCCACATCTTGTTAACTTACAAAAGTAATTTCTTAACAATAAAATCCTGGATTTTTTTTGGCAACGAAAATCCTGGTGATTGTGTACAAAAGCTTGGTAAGATTTAAGGACCAATGTAATAATAAATCACTTATTATTATTATATATATATAACAAAATGCTCAGCCCCTGTTTATTTTTTGATAACATTGCTGCGCCCACCCCAACATTATAATTAGAATCAGCCCAGCAAAATCTTGTATTTCGAGAAAGTGCAAATGGCCTGTAAGTTTTTAGGAAAAACATAAATGGGCTGCATGGATGCTACATTATTGGTTCACCCAGCCCAGCTAATGGATTGTAATTCAAAAAAAAAGATCAAATGGACTGTAAATTCTACCCCGCAAAAAAAAGACTGTAAATTCTGAAAAAATGGATTGAATACGTGCCACATTTTTGGAGGCTGAAATGTGGGCCAATAGGCGGAAGCCAATGCAAGTCATTGTCAACTTAGTCAACAAATGATTCTGACATCGTTAGCCATTGGATTTACATCAAACGACTGGCATCCATCTTCAATCTCTCATCTTCTTCCTCCAGCGCCACCGGGACCACCTGCTCCCGCCTCCTGCTACTAGCAGCTCTGCTTAGCACGCTTCGCTGTGAAGCGCTACTCCACCGTTGGCCAGGCCATCCCTCCACCACTCCACACCTCTTGTTCTTCTCCATCGGCTGCCGAACCACACCACACCAGAACCAGTTAACCCTCATACACCTCTCCGTCTGCGACTCTACTGCCGCGTCTTCCCATCTCCGGCTCGTTGCTGTCCGGGGCCTCGCCGTCTTTCACCACCTTGGATGCACTCGGCGTGGAGTGGTCAATGTGGTCACTGAACGACACAATCGAAAGTAGACTGTGTGTGGAGAGGCTGACAGCTGGGTCCATGGCCGCACGCAAGGAAATGCCTCCTTATTACGCGAAAAATAATGATTCCTCCACCTGACAGCTGGGACCCACCGGAAGGGCATTTGTATTTTGCGAAAAAATGATCCCACCGCTGACAAGACGGACCCACCAGCTATATCTTCGCATGCAAGGAAGTGCCTCCTTATTAAACACACAAAAATGAATACTCCCCCTATTAGTTGAGACCCACCTTGGTGGGAGGCTGACTTGTGGGCCTACTAAGTTGACGGGGACAGAGTGCTTTGTCAACTTAGTCAATATGATCGATTCTAGCTCCAGTGACCGTACGATGTCCATCCAACGTCCGTAGTGCTTCTTCAACCTCTGGTCTTCTTGCTCCAGCCGCCCAAAGCAGCGCCGGTTGTGCCGCATGCTCCTGCCTCCCGTGGCCGGCTATGCTGCCGCGGAGGCCTCACCACCCCCTATTATTCCCACCGCTGGCCAGACCCTGCGGCGACGGCAGCCTCACACCACAGCCGAACTAGTGAACCCTCGTACTCCTCTCCGCGCGGGCTTCCACTACCGCGTCTTCCACGGCTCCATGTCATCCCCTTCCTAGGCCTTGCCATCGTCCACTGCCCTGGTGCTCTTGGCGTGGTGTGGTCAACGTGGTCAAGGAATGGCTTCCATCGGACATGGACTATACGTGGAGAGGCTGACAACTGGGTCCACGGCCGCAGCAAGGAAGTGCCTCCTTATTACGCGCAAAATAATTATTCCTCCATCTAACAGCGGGGACCCACCAGACGGGCCACCGTATTTCGTGAAAAAATTCCCCCCTAACTGCTGGGACCCACCAGCTACATCTTCGCACACAAGGAAGTGCGTCTGGGCAAAAAAAACGATTCGCCCCCCTGACTACTAGGACCCACCTGCTACATCTTCGCAAGCAAGGAAGTGCCTGATAGTCGGGACCCACCTGGTCGAAGCGTATGTAGCGTTGTCATTCTGGTCGCGAATGTGTACGTACATACTGGTCGATGTAGAGGCGCGCACGTGTCGTAGTAGAGGCGCGCACGTAGCATGTACACATACGTATAGCAGCCAGTGTGCAAGAAAGAAAAGACAGCCACGTACATACATACAGGAAGGGTCTCAAACGCCTGCTCACACATACGTATGGCCATGGCTCGTGTACATGCCTGGGTCGGAACGGAGAAACTGCATCGTCGTCGTGTTCATGGGGAGCCAACCGGTTGGGTCGGAACGGAATGTGTCGTCGTGTTCATCGGGAGGGCTTGGACAGAACAGCCGATGGAAACGAGGCCTAGCGTACCGCAGAACAGAGGAAATGGCCTTGTGTTCGACTGGCCACGATCGAAACGGGATCCTGTTCATCGGGAGGGGTCTAGCATACCGCAAAACGGAGGAAAGGGACCTCCTATGGTCGAAACGAGGGTCCTGTTGATCAGGAGGGGTGTGGCGTATTGCAAAACGAAGGAAATGGACTTGTGTTGGAGCACTACGGTCAAAACGGGGGTCCTGTTCATCAGGAGGGGTGTGGCGTACCGCAAAACGGGACTCCACGGGATACTGTTTATCTCTATCGTCAACCCCCTCCAGCCTCCACAGGCTACTGTTCATCCACCATCGACCTCCTCCAGCCTCCACCTGCGACTTTTCATCCACAGGCTCCTGTTCATCCAGCCCTCCATGGGGTCCTATTCATCCAGCCCCAACTGGCTCGATCGATTGGGGTCCTGTTCATCCAGAGGCAACACCACGGGGTCCTGTTCATCCACCCCCACCGGGAACTGTTCATCCTGAAGGAAATATGCCCTAGAGGCAATAATAAAGTTATTATTTTATTTCCTTATATCATGATAAATGTTTATTATTCATGCTAGAATTTTATTATCCGGAAACATAATACTTGTGTGAATACATAATTAAACTAAAACGTCACTAGTGTGCCTCGACTTGACTAGCTCGTTAATCAAAGATGGTTATGTTTCCTAACCATAGACATGTGTTGTCATTTGATTAACGGGATCACATCATTAGGAGAATGATGTGATTGACATGACCCATTCCATTAGCTTAGCACCCGATCGTTTAGTATGTTGCTATTGCTTTCTTCATGACTTATACATGTTCCTATGACTATGAGATTATGCAACTCCCGTTTGCCGGAGGGACACTTTGTGTGCTACCAAACGTCACAACGTAACTGGGTGATTATAAAGGAGCTCTACAGGTGTCTCCAAAGGTACATGTTGGGTTGGCGTATTTCGAGATTAGGATTTGTCACTCCGATTGTCGGAGAGGTATCTCTGGGCCCTCTCGGTAATACACATCACATAAGCCTTGCAAGCATTGCAACTAATGAGTTAGTTACGACATGATGTATTACGAAACGAGTAAAGAGACTTGCTGGTAACGAGATTGAACTAGGTATTGAGATATCGACGATCGAATCTCGGGGAAGTAACATACCGATGACAAAGGGAACAAAGTATGTTGTTATGCGGTCTGGCCTATAAAAGATCTTCGTAGAATATGTGGGAGCCAATATGAGCATCCAGGTTCTGCTATTGGTTATTGACCAGAGACATGTCTCGGTCATGTCTACATTGTTCTCGAACCCATAGGGTCCGCACGCTTAACGTTACGATGACAGTTTCATTATGAGTTTATATATTTTGATGTACCGAATTTTTTTCGGAGTACCGATGTGATCACGGACATGACGTGGAGTCTCGAAATGGTCAAGACATGAAGATTGATATATTGGAAGCCTATGTTTGGACATCGGAAGTGTTCCGGGTGAAATCGACATTTTACCGGAGTACTGGGAGGTTACTGGAACCCCCCGGTAACCTAATGGGCCTTAATGGGCCTAGTGGAGGAAGAGGAGAGGAGGCCTAGGGGCTGCCGCGCGCCCCTCCCCCCAAGTCCGAATTGGACAAGGTGGGGGGGGGTGGCGCCCCCCCTTTCCTTTCTTCCCCCTCCTCCTTCCCCCCACATCCTAATCCAACTAGGGAAAGGGTGGGAGTCCTACTCCTGGTAGGAGTAGGACTCCTCCTGCGCGCCTCCTCCTAGGGCCGGCCGCACCCCCCTTTGCTCCTTTATATACGGGGGCAGGGGCACCCCTAGACACACAAGTTGATCTCTAAGATCGTTCTCTTAGCCGTGTGCGGTGCCCCCTTCCACCATAGTCCTCGATAATATTGTAGTGGAGCTTAGGCGAAGCCCTGCGACAGTAGAACATCAAGATCGTCACCATGCCGTCGTGCTGACGGAACTCTTCCCCGACACTTTGCTGGATCGGAGTCCGGGGATCGTCATCGAGCTGAACGTGTGCTAGAACTCGGAGGTGCCGTAGTTTCGGTGCTTGATCGATCGGGCCGTGAAGACGTACGACTACATCAACTGCGTTGTCATAACGCTTCCGCTGTCAGTCTACGAGGGTACGTAGATCACACTCTCCCCTCTCGTTGCTATGCATCCCCATGATCTTGCGTGTGCGTAGGAATTTTTTTGAAATTACTATGTTCCCCAACAGTGGTATCAGAGCCTAGGTTTTATGTGTTGATGTTATATGCACGAGTAGAACACAAGTGAGTTGTGGGCGATATAAGTCATACTGCTTACCAGCGTGTCATACTTTGGTTCAGCGGTATTGTTGGATGAAGCGGCCTGGACCGACATTACGCGTATGCTTACGCGAGACTGGTTCTACCGACATGCTTTGCACATAGGTGGTTGGCGGGTGTCAGTTTCTCCAACTTTAGTTGAACCGAGTATGGCTACGCCCGGTCCTTGCGAAGGTTAAAACAACACCAACTTGACAAACTATCATTGTGGTTTTGATGCGTAGGTAAGATTGGTTCTTGCTTAAGCCCGTAACAGCCACGTAAAACTTGCAACAACAAAGTAGAGGACGTCTAACTTGTTTTTGAAGGGTATGTTGTGATGTGATATGGTCAAGACATGATGCTAAATTTTATTGTATGAGATGATCATGTTTTGTAACTGAGATATCGACAACTGGCAGGAGCCATATGGTTGTCGTTTTATTGTATGCAATGCAATTGCGCTGTAATGCTTTACTTTATCACTAAGCGGTAGCAATAGTCGTGGAAGCATAAGATTGGCGAGACGACAACGATGCTACGACGGTGATCAAGGTGTCGCGCCGGTGACAATGGTGATCATGATGGTGCTTCGAAGATGGAGATCACAAGCACAAAATGATGATGGCCATATCATATCACTTATATTGATTGCATCTGATGTTTATCTTTTATGCACCTTATCTTGCTTTGATTGATGGTAGCACTTTAAGATGATCTCTCACTAATTATCAAGAAGTGTTCTCCCTGAGTATGCACCGTTGCGAAAGTTCTTCGTGCTGAGACACCACGTGATGATCGGGTGTGATAGGCTCTATGTTCCAATACAACGGGTGCAAAACAGTTGCACACACGGAATACTCACGTTATACTTGACGAGCCAAGAATATACAGATATGGCCTCGGAACACAGAGACCGAAAGGTCGAGCATGAATCATATAGTAGATATGATCAACATAGTGATTCTCACCAATGGAACTACTCCATCTCACGTGATGATCGGACATGGTTTAGTTGATTTGGATCACGTGATCACTTAGAGGATTAGAGGGATGTCTATCTAAGTGGGAGTTCTTTAGTAATATGATTAATTGAACTTAAATTTATCATGAACTTAGTACCTGATAGTATCTTGCTTGTTTATGTTTGATTGTAGATAGATGGCCCGTGCTGTTGTTCTGTTGAATTTTAATGTGTTCCTTGAGAAAGCAAAGTTGAAAGATGATGGTAGCAATTACACGGACTGGGTCCGTAACTTGAGGATTATCCTCATTGCTGCACAGAAGAATTACGTCCTGGAAGCACCGCTGGGTGCCAGGCCTGCTGCTGGAGCAACACCAGATGTTATGAACGTCTGGCAGAGCAAAGCTGATGACTACTCAATAGTTCAGTGTGCCATGCTTTACGGCTTAGAATCAGGACTTCAACGATGTTTTGAACGTCATGGAGCATATGAGATGTTCCAAGAGTTGAAGTTAATATTTCAAACAAATGCCCGGATTGAGAGATATGAAGTCTCCAATAAGTTCTATAGCTGCAAGATGGAGGAGAACAGTTCTGTCAGTGAGCATATACTCAAAATGTCTGGGTATAATAATCACTTGATTCAATTGGGAGTTAATCTTCCAGATGATTGCGTCATTGACAGAATTCTCCAATCACTTCCACCTAGCTACAAGAGCTTCATGATGAACTATAATATGCAAGGGATGAATAAGACAATTCCCGAGCTCTTCGCAATGCTAAAAGCTGCGGAGGTAGAAATCAAGGAGCATCAAGTGTTGATGGTCAACAAGACCACTAGTTTCAAGAAAAAGGGCAAAGGAAAGAAGAAGGGGAACTTCAAAAAGAACAGCAAGCAAGTTGCTACTCAGGAGAAGAAACCCAAATCTGGACCTAAGCCTGAAACTGAGTGCTTCTACTGCAAGCAGACTGGTCACTGGAAGCGGAACTGCCCCAAGTATTTGGCGGATAAGAAGGATGGCAAGGTGAACAAAGGGACTACAGATTAAGCGAAGATTAGCTAAGGACGAGGTGATGATGCGCGTGGGAAATGGTTCCAAAGTCGATGTGATCGCGGTCGGCATGCTACCTCTACATCTACCTTCGGGATTAGTATTAGACCTAAATAATTGTTATTTGGTGCCAGCGTTGAGCATGAACATAATATCTGGATCTTGTTTGATGCGAGACGGTTATTCATTTAAATCAGAGAATAATGGTTGTTCTATTTATATGAGTAATATCTTTTATGGTCATGCACCCATGAAGAGTGGTCTATTCTTATTAAATCTCGATAGTAGTGACACACATATTCATAATGTTGAAACCAAAAGATGCAGAGTTGATAATGATAGTGCAACTTATTTGTGGCACTGCCGTTTAGGTCATATCGGTGTAAAGCGCATGAAGAAACTCCATACTGATGGACTTTTGGAACCACTTGATTATGAATCACTTGGTACTTGCGAACCCTGCCTTATGGGCAACATGATAAAAACACCGTTCTCCAGTACTATGGAGAGAGCAACAGATTTGTTGGAAATCATACATACAGATGTATGTGGTCTGATGAATGTTGAGGCTCGTGGCGGGTATCATTATTTTCTCACCTTCACAAATGACTTAAGCAGATATGGGTTACGTCGACGCTAGCTTCGACATAGATCTGGATGACTCTAAGTCACAAACCGGATACGTGTATATTTTGAATGGTGGGGCAGTAAGCTGGTGCAGTTGCAAGCAGAGCGTCGTGGCGGGATCTACATGTGAAGCGGAGTACATGGCAGCCTCGGAGGCAGCGCATGAACCAATTTGGGTGAAGGAGTTCATCACCGACCAAGGAGTCATACCCAATGCGTCGGGGCCGATCAAACTCTTCTGTGACAACACTGGAGCTATTGCACTTGCCAAGGAGCCCAGGTTTCACAAGAAGACAAGGCACATCAAGCGTCGCTTCAACTCCATTCGAGAAAATGTTCAAGATGGAGACATAGATATTTGTAAAGTACACATGGACCTGAATGTAGCAGATCCCTTGACTAAACCTCTCCCTAGAGCAAAACATGATCAACACCAGAATTCCATGGGTGTTCGATTCATCACAATGTAACTAGATTATTGACTCTAGTGCAAGTGGGAGACTATTGGAAATATGCCCTAGAGGCAATAATAAAAGCATTATTATTATATTTCCTTGTTCATGATAATTGTCTTTATTCATGCTATAATTGTGTTATCCGGAAATCGTAATACATGTGTGAATAATAGACACCAACATGTCCCTGGTAAGCATCTAGTTGACTAGCTCGTTGATCAACAGATAGTCATGGTTTCCTGACTATGGACATTGGATGTCATTGATAACGAGATCACATCATTAGGAGAATGATGTGATGGACAAGACCCAATCCTAAACATAGCACAAGATCGTATAGTTCGTTTGCTTGAGTTTTCCAATGTCAAGTATCTTTTCCTTAGACCATGAGATTGTGTAACTCCCGGATACCGTAGGAGCGCTTTGGGTGTACCAAACATCACAACGTAACTGGGTGACTATAAAGGTATACTACGGGTATCTCCGAAAGTGTCTGTTGGGTTGACACGGATCAAGACTGGGATTTGTCACTCCGTATGACGGAGAGGTATCACATGGCCCACTCAGTAATGCATCATCATAATGAGCTCAAAGTGACCAAGTGTCTGGTCATGAGATCATGCATTACGTTACGAGTAAAGTGACTTGCCGGTAACGAGATTGAACGAGGTATTGGGATACCAATGATCGGATCTCGGGCAAGTAACATACCGATTGACAAAGGGAATTGTATACGGGGTTGCTTGAATCCTCGACATCGCGGTTCATCCGATGAGATCATCGAGGAGCATGTGGGAGCCAACATGGGTATCCAGATCCCGCTGTTGGTTATTGACCGGAGAGCATCTCGGTCATGTCTACATGTCTCCCGAACCCGTAGGGTCTACACACTTAAGGTTCGGTGACGCTAGGGTTGTAGGGATATGTATATGCAGTAACCCGAATGTTGTTCGGAGTCCCGGATGAGATCCCGGACGTCACGAGGAGTTCCGGAATTGTCCGGAGGTAAATAATTATATATAGGAAGTGTTATTTCGGGCATCGGGACAAGTTTCGGGGTCACCGGTATTGTACAGGGACCACCGGAAGGGTCCCGGGTGTCCACCGGGTGCGGCCACCTGCCCCGGGGGGCCACATGGGCTGTAGGGGGTGCGCCTTGGCCTACATGGGCCAAGGGCACCAGCCCCAAGAGGCCCATGCGCCTAGGGTTCAAGGAGGGAAGAGTCTCAAAGGGGGAAGGCACCCCCTAGGTGCCTTGGGGGGGAGGGATTCCTCCGCTTGGCCGCACCCCCCTAGGAGATTGGATCTCCTAGGGCCGCCCCCCCCCTTGGACTCCCTATATATAGTGGGGAAGGAGGGCCTCTCATAACACATCTTTGGTGCCTCCCTCTCCGTCTCCAACACATCCTCCTCCTACATAGTACTTGGCGAAGCCCTGCCGGAGTACTGCAGCTCCATCAACACCACGCCGTCGTGCTGCTGCTGGAGCCATCTCCCTCAACCTCTCCTTCCCCCTTGCTGGATCAAGAAGAAGGAGACGTTATGCTGACCGTACGTGTGTTGAACGCGGAGGTGCCATCCGTTCGGCGCTAGGATCTCCGGTGATTTGGATCATGTCGAGTACGCCTTCCTCATCCCCGTTCTTTGAACGCTTCCGCGCGTGATCTACAAAGGTATGTAGATGCAATCCAATCACTCGTTGCTAGATGAACTCCTAGATGGATCTTGGTGAAACCATAGGAAATTTTTTGTTTTCTGCAACGTTCACCAACAGTGGCATCATGAGCTAGGTCTATGCGTAGTTCTCTTGCACGAGTAGAACACAATTTGTTGTGGGCGTTGATGTTGTCAACTTTCTTGCCTCTACTAGTCTTATCTTACTTCAACGGTATTGTGGGATGAAGCGGCCCGGACCAACCTTACACGTATGCTTACGTGAGACCGGTTCCACCGACTAACATGCACAAGTTGCATAAGGTGGCTGGCGGGTGTCTGTCTCTCCTACTTTAGTTGGAGCGGATTCGATGAAAAGGGTCCTTATGAAGGGTAAATAGAAGTTGACAAATCACATTGTGGCTTTCACGTAGGTAAGAAAACGTTCTTGCTAGAACCCTATTTCAGCCACGTAAAACTTGCAACAACAATTAGAGGACGTCTAACTTGTTTTTGCAGCAAGTGCTTTGTGATATGATATGGCCAAAGTTGTGATGAATGATGAATGATCTATATGTAATGTATGAGATGTTCATGCTATTGTAATAGGAATCACAACTTGCATGTCGATGAGTATGACAACCGGCAGGAGCCATAGGAGTTGTCTTTATTTTTTGTATGACCTGCGTGTCATTGAGAAACGCCATGTAAATTACTTTACTTTATTGCTAAACGCGTTAGCCATAATAGTAGAAGTAATAGTTGGGGAGCAACTTCATGGAGACACAATGATGGAGATCATGATGATGGAGATCATGGTGTCATGCCGGTGACAAGATGATCATGGAGCCCCAAGATGGAGATCAAAGGAGCTATGTGATATTGGCCATATCATGTCACAATTATTATTTGATTGCATGTGATGTTTATCATGTTTTTCATCTTGTTTGCTTAGAACGACGGTAGTAAATAAGATGATCCCTCATAATAATTTCAAGAAAGTGTTCCCCCTAACTGTGCACCGTTGCGACAGTTTGTTGCTTCGAAGCACCACGTGATGATCGGGTGTGATAGATTCTAACGTTCACATACAACGGGTGTAAGACAGATTTACACATGCAAAACACTTAGGTTGACTTGACGAGCCTAGCATGTACAGACATGGCCTCGGAACACAGAAGACCGAAAGGTCGAGCATGAGTCGTATAGAAGATACGATCAACATGAAGATGTTCACCGACGTTGACTAGTCCGTCTCACGTGATGATCGGACACGGCCTAGTTAACTCGGATCATGTTATACTTAGATGACTAGAGGGATGTCTATCTAAGTGGGAGTTCATTGAATAATTTGATTAGATGAACTTAATTATCATGAACTTAGTCTAAAATCTTTACAATATGTCTTGTAGATCAAATGGCCAACGTAGTCCTCAACTTCAACGCGTTCCTAGAGAAAACCAAGCTGAAAGACGATGGCAGCAACTACACAGACTGGGTCCGGAACCTGAGGATCATCCTCATAGCTGCCAAGAAAGATTATGTCCTACAGGCACCGCTAGGTGATTCACCTGTTCTCCCTGCAGAACAAGACGATATGAACGCTTGGCAGGCACGTACCGGTGACTACTCCCTTGTTCAGTGCGGCATGCTTTACAGCTTAGAGCCGGGGCTCCAAAAACGTTTTGAGAGACACGGAGCATATGAGAGATGTTCGAAGAGCTGAAAATGGTTTTCCAAGCTCATGCCTGGGTCGAGAGATATGAAGTCTCCGACAAATTCTTCAGCTGTAAGATGGAGGAAAATAGTTCTGTCAGTGAGCACATACTCACTATGTCTGGGTTACATAACCGCTTGACTCAGCTGGGAGTTAATCTCCCGGATGACGCGGTCATTGACAGAATCCTCCAGTCGCTTCCACCAAGCTACAAGAGCTTTGTGATGAACTTCAATATGCAGGGGATGGAGAAGACCATTCCTGAAGTATTTGCAATGCTGAAATCAGCAGAGGTAGAAGTCAAAAAGGAACATCAAGTGTTGATGGTGAATAAAACCACTAAGTTCAAGAAAGGCAAGGGTAAGAAAACCTTCAAGAAAGAAGGCAAGGGAGTTGCCGCGCCCGGCAAGCAAGCTGCCGAGAAGAAGCCAAAGAATGGACCCAAGCCCGAGACTAAGTGCTTTTATTGCAAGGAAAGTGGTCACTGGAAGTGGAACTGCCCCAAATACTTAGCAGACAAGAAGGCCGGCAAAACGAAAGGTATATGTGATATACATGTAATTGATGTGTACCTTACCAGTACTCGTAGTAGCTCCTGGGTATTTGATACCGGTGCAGTTCCTCACATTTGTAACTCAAAACAGGAGCTGCGGAATAAGCGGAGACTGGCGAAGGACGAGGTGACGATGCGCGTCGGGAATGGTTCCAAGGTCGATGTGATCGCCGTCGGCACGCTGCCTCTTCATTTACCTACGGGATTAGTTTTAAACCTCAATAATTGTTATTTAGTGCCAAGTTTGAGCATGAACATTGTGTCAGGATCTTGTTTAATTCGAGATGGCTACTCATTTAAATCCGAGAATAATGGTTGTTCTATTTATATGAGAGATATGTTTTATGGTCATGCTCCGATGGTAAATGGTTTATTCTTAATGAATCTCGAGCGTAATACTACACATATTCATAGTGTGAGTACCAAAAGATGTAAGGTTGATAATGATAGTCCCACATACTTGTGGCACTGCCGCCTTGGTCACATAGGTGCCAAACGCATGAAGAAGCTCCATGCTGATGGACTTTTAGAGTCTCTTGATTACGAATCATTTGACACGTGCGAACCATGCCTCATGGGTAACATGACCAAGACTCCGTTCTCAGGAATAATGGAGCGAGCAACCAACTTATTGGAAATCATACATACTGATGTGTGCGGTCCAATGAGTGTTGAGGCTCGCGGTGGCTATCATTATGTTCTCACCCTCACTGATGACTTAAGTAGATATGGGTATGTCTACTTAATGAAACACAAGTCTGAGACCTTTGAAAGTTCAAGGAATTTCAGAGTGAGGTTGAGAATCAACGTGACAGGAAAATCAAGTTCCTGCAATCAGATCGTGGAGGACAATACTTGAGTCACGAGTTTGGCACACACTTAAGAAAATGTGGAATAGTTTCACAACTCACGCCGCCTGGAACACCTCAGCGTAATGGTGTGTCCGAACGTCGTAATTGCACTCTATTAGATATGGTGCGATCTATGATGTCTCTTGCCGATTTACCGCTATCTTTTTGGGGCTATGCTTTAGAGACTGCCGCATTCACTTTAAATAGGGCTCCGTCGAAATCCGTTGAGACGACACCATTTGAATTATGGTTTGGGAAGAAACCTAAGTTGTCGTTTCTAAAAGTATGGGGATGCGATGCTTATGTCAAGAATCTTCAACCTGAAAAGCTCGAACCCAAATCGGAAAAATGCATCTTCATAGGATACCCTAAAGAAACTATTGGGTATACCTTCTACCTCAGATCCGAAGGCAAGATCTTTGTTGCCAAGAATGGATCCTTTCTGGAGAAAGAGTTTCTCTCGAAAGAAGTAAGTGGGAGGAATGTAGAACTTGATGAAGTATTACCTCTTGAATCGGAAAATGGCGCAACTCAAGAAAATGTTCTTGAGGTGCCTGCACCGACTAGAGAGGAAGTTAATGATGATGATCAAGATACTTCTGATCAAGCTCCTACTGAAATTCGAAGGTCCACAAGGACACGTTCCGCACCAGAGTGGTACGGCAACCCTGTCTTGGAAATCATGTTGTTAGAAAACGGTGAACCTTCGAACTATGAAGAAGCGATGGCGGGCTCGGATTCCGACAAATGGCTAGAAGCCATGAAATCAGAGATAGGATCCATGTATGAAAACGAAGTATGGACTTTGACAGACTTGCCCGTTGAGCGGCGAGCCATAGAAAATAAATGGATTTTTAAGACGAAGACAAACGCGGATGGTAATGTGACCATCTATAAAGCTCGGCTTGTCGCTAAGGGTTATCGAAAAGTTCAAGGGGTTGACTACGATGAGACTTTCTCACCGGTAGCGAAGCTGAAGTCCGTCCGAATCATGTTAGCGATTGCCGCATTCTATGATTATGAAATATGGCAAATGGACGTCAAAACGGCATTCCTTAATGGTTTCCTTAAGGAAGAATTGTATATGATGCAGCCGGAAGGTTTTGTCGAACCTAAGTATGCTGACAAGGTGTGCAAGCTCCAACGCTCGATTTATGGGCTGGTGCAAGCATCTCGGAGTTGGAACATTCGCTTTGATGAGATGATCAAAGCATTTGGGTTTACGCAGACTTATGGAGAAGCCTGCGTTTACAAGAAAGTGAATGGGAGCTCTGTAGCATTTCTCATATTATATGTAGATGACATACTTTTGATGGGAAATGATATAGAACTCTTGGATAGCATAAATGCCTACTTGAATAAGAGTTTTTCAATGAAGGACCTTGGAGAAGTTGCTTATATATTAGGCATCAAGATCTACAGAGATAGATCAAGACGCCTCATAGGTCTTCCACAAAGCACATACCTTGATAAGATATTGAAGAAGTTCAATATGGATCAGTCTAAGAAGGGGTTCTTGCCTGTGTTACAAGGTGTGAAATTGAGCTCAGCTCAATGTCCGACCACGGAAGAGGATATAGAAGAGATGAGTGTCATCCCCTATGCCTCAGCCATAGGTTCTATTATGTATGCCATGTTGTGTACCAGACCTGATGTAAACCTTGCCGTAAGTTTGGTAGGAAGGTACCAAAGTAATCCCGGCAAGGAACACTGGACAGCGGTCAAGAATATCCTGAAGTACCTGAAAAGGACTAAGGAAATGTTTCTCGTTTATGGAGGTGACGAAGAGCTCGTCGTAAAGGGTTACGTCGACACTAGCTTCGACATAGATCTGGATGACTCTAAGTCACAAACTGGATACGTGTATATTTTGAATGGTGGGGCAGTAAGCTGGTGCAGTTGCAAGCAGAGCGTCGTGGCGGGATCTACATGTGAAGCGGAGTACATGGCAGCCTCGGAGGCAGCGCATGAGGCAATTTGGGTGAAGGAGTTCATCACCGACCTAGGAGTCATACCCAATGCGTCGGGGCCGATCAAACTCTTCTCTGACAACACTGGAGCTATTGCACTTGCCAAGGAGCCTAGGTTTCACAAGAAGACAAGGCACATCAAGCGTCGCTTCAACTCCATTCGTGAAAATGTTCAAGATGGAGACATAGATATTTGTAAAGTACACACGGACCTGAATGTAGCAGATCCGTTGACTAAACCTCTCCCTAGAGCAAAACATGATCAACACCAGAATTCCATGGGTGTTTGATTCATCAAAATGTAACTAGATTATTGACTCTAGTGCAAGTGGGAGACTGTTGGAAATATGCCCTAGAGGCAATAATAAAAGCATTATTATTATATTTCCTTGTTCATGATAATTGTCTTTATTCATGCTATAATTGTGTTATCCGGAAATCGTAATACATGTGTGAATAATAGACACCAACATGTCCCTAGTAAGCCTCTAGTTGACTAGCTCGTTGATTAATAGATAGTCATGGTTTCCTGACTATGGACATTGGATGTCATTGATAACGAGATCACATCATTAGGAGAATGATGTGATGGACAAGACCCAATCCTAAACATAGCACAAGATCGTATAGTTCGTTTGCTAGAGTTTTCCAATGTCAAGTATCTTTCCTTAGACCATGAGATCGTGTAACTCCCGGATACCGTAGGAGTGCTTTGGGTGTACCAAACGTCACAACGTAACTGGGTGACTATAAAGGTATACTACGGGTATCTCCGAAAGTGTCTGTTGGGTTGACACGGATCAAGACTGTGATTTGTCACTCCGTATGACGGAGAGGTATCACTGGGCCCACTCGGTAATGCATCATCATAATGAGCTCAAAGTGACCAAGTGTCTGGTCACGGGATCATGCATTACGGTACGAGTAAAGTGACTTGCCGGTAACGAGATTGAACGAGGTATTGGGATACCAATGATCGGATCTCGGGCAAGTAACATACCGATTGACAAAGGGAATTGTATACGGGGTTGCTTGAATCCTCGACATCGTGGTTCATCTGATGAGATCATCGAGGAGCATGTGGGAGACAACATGGGTATCCAGATCCCGCTGTTGGTTATTGACCGGAGAGCATCTCGGTCATGTCTACATGTCTCCCGAACCCGTAGGGTCTACACACTTAAGGTTCGGTGATGCTAGGGTTGTAGGGATATGTATATGCAGTAACCCGAATGTTTTTCGGAGTCCCGGATGACATCCCGGACGTCACGAGGAGTTCCGGAATGGTTCGGAGGTAAAGAATTATATATATGAAGTGCTATTTCGGGCATCGGGACAAGTTTCGGGGTCACCGGTATTGTACCGGGACCACCGGAAGGGTCCCGGGGGTCCACCGGGTGGGGCCACCTGCCCCGGGGGGGCACATGGGCTGTAGGGGGTGCGCCTTGGCCTACATGGGCCAAGGGCACCAGCCCCAAGAGTCCCATGCGCCTAGGGTTCAAGGAGGGAAGAGTCCCAAAGGGGGAAGGCACCCCCTAGGTGCCTTGGGGGGGGGAGGGATTCCTCCCCTTGGCCGCACCCCCCTAGGAGATTGGATCTCCTAGGGCAGGCGCCCCCCCCTTGGACTCCCTATATATAGTGGGGAAGGAGGGCCTCTCATAACACATCTTTGGTGCCTCCCTCTCCCTCTCCAACACATCCTCCTCCTCCATAGTACTTGGCGAAGCCCTGCCGGAGTACTGCAGCTCCATCAACACCACGCAGTCGTGCTGCTGCTGGAGCCATCTCCCTCAACCTCTCCTTCCCCCTTGCTGGATCAAGAAGAAGGAGACGTTACGCTGACCGTACGTGTGTTGAACGCGGAGGTGCCGTCCGTTCGGCGCTAGGATCTCCGGTGATTTGGATCACGTCGAGTACGCCTTCCTCATCCCCGTTCTTTGAACGCTTCCGCGCATGATCTACAAAGGTATGTAGATGCAATCCAATCACTCGTTGCTAGATGAACTCCTAGATGGATCTTGGTGAAACTGTAGGAAAATTTTTGTTTTCTGCAATGTTCACCAACACGACCAATGCAGAAGATAGAGAGAAAATGAAAGATGTTCCCTATGCTTCAGCCATAGGATCTATCATGTATGCAATGCTGTGTACCAGACCTGATGTGTGTCTTGCTATAAGTCTAGCAGGGAGGTACCAAAGTAATCTAGGAGTGGATCACTGGACAGTGGTCAAAAACATCTTGAAATACCTGAAAAGGACTAAGGATATGTTTCTTGTATATGGAGGTGACAAAGAGCTCATCATAAATGGTTACGTTGATGCAAGCTTTGACACTGATCCGGACGATTCTAAATCGCAAACCGGATACGTGTTTACATTAAACGGTGGAGCTGTCAGTTGGTGCAGTTCTAAACAAAGCGTTGTTGCGGGATCTACATGTGAAGCGGAGTACATAGCTGCTTCGGAAACAGCAAACGAAGGAGTCTGGATGAAAGAGTTCATATCCGATCTAGGTGTCATACCTAGTGCATCAGGTCCAATGAAATTTTTTTGTGACAATACTGGTGCAATTGCCTTGGCAAACGAATCCAGATTTCATAAGAGAACCAAGCACATCAAGAGACGCTTCAATTCCATCCGGGATCTAGTCCAGGTGGGAGACATAGAGATTTGCAAGATACATATGGATCTGAATGTTGCAGACCCGTTGACTAAGCCTCTTCCACGAGCAAAACATGATCAGCACCAAAGCTCCATGGGTGTTAGAATCATTACTGTGTAATCTAGAATATTGAATCTAGTGCAAGTGGGAGACTAAAGGAAATATGCCCTAGAGGCAATAATAAAGTTATTATTTTATTTCCTTATATCATGATAAATGTTTATTATTCATGCTAGAATTGTATTATCCGGAAACATAATACTTGTGTGAATACATAGACAAACTAAAACATCACTAGTGTGCCTCTACTTGACTAGCTCGTTAATCAAAGATGGTTATGTTTCCTAACCATAGACATGTGTTGTCATTTGATTAACGGGATCACATCATTAGGAGAATGATCTGATTGACATGACCCATTCCATTAGCTTAGCACCCGATCGTTTAGTATGTTGCTATTGCTTTCTTCATGACTTATACATGTTCCTATGACTATGAGATTATGCAACTCCTGTTTGCCGGAGGAACACTTTGTGTGCTACCAAACATCACAACGTAACTGTGTGATTATAAAGAAGCTCTACAGGTGTCTCCAAAGGTACATGTTGGGTTGGCGTATTTCTAGATGAGGATTTGTCACTCCGATTGTCGGAGAGGTATCTCTGGGCCCTGTCGGTAATACACATCACATAAGCCTTGCAAGCATTGCAACTAATGAGTTAGTTACGAGATGATGTATTACGAAACGAGTAAAGAGACTTGCCGGTAACGAGATTGAACTAGGTACTGAGATACCGACGATCGAATCTCGAGCAAGTAACATACCGATGACAAAGGGAACAAAGTATGTTGTTATGCGGTCTGACCGATAAAAGATCTTTGTAGAATATGTGGGAGCCAATATGAGCATCCAAGTTCCTCTATTGGTTATTGGCCGGAGACATGTCTCGGTCATGTCTACATTGTTCTCGAACCCGTAGGGTCCGCACGCTTAACGTTACGATGACAGTTTCATTATGAGTTTATATATTTTGATGTACAGAAGTTTGTTCGGAGTCTCGGATGTGATCACGGACATGATGAGGAGTCTCGAAATGGTCGATACATGAAGATTGATATGTTGGAAGCCTATGTTTGGACATCGGAAGTGTTCCGGGTGAAATCGGCATTTTACCGGAGTACCGGGAGGTTACCGGAACCCCCCGGTAACCTAATGGGCCTTAATGGGCCTAGTGGAGGAAGATGAGAGGAGGCCTACGGGCTGCCGCAAGCCCCTCCCACCAAGTCCGAATTGGACAAGGAGGGGGGGCGGCACCCCCCCTTTTCCTTTCTTCCCTCTCCTCCTTCCCCCCAAGTCCTAATCCAGCTAGGGAAAGGGTGGGAGTCCTACTCCCGGTAGGAGTAGGACTCCTGCACGCCTCCTCCTAGGGCCGGCCGCACCCCCCCCCTTGCTCCTTTATATACGGGGGCAGGGGCACCCCTAGACACACAAGTTGATCTCTAAGATCGTTCTCTTAGCCGTGTGCGGTGCCCCCTTCCACCATAGTCCTCGATAATATTGTAGTGGTGCTTAGGCGAAGCCTTGCGACAGTAGAACATCAAGATCGTCACCACGCTGTCGTGCTGATGGAACTCTTCCCCAACACTTTGCTGGATCGGAGTCCGGGGATCGTCATCAAGCTGAACGTGTGCTAGAACTCGGAGGTGCCGTAGTTTTGGTGCTTGATCGATCGGGCCGTGAAGACGTACGACTATATCAACCGCGTTGTCATAACGCTTCCGCTGTCGGTCTACGAGGGTACGTAGATCACACTCTCCCCTCTCGTTGCTATGCATCACCATGATCTTGCGTGTGCGTAGGATTTTTTTTGAAATTACTACGTTCCCCAACACATCCAAACCCCCCCAGCAACACTCACTATTCATCCAGAGGCAGTATCGATTGACTTCAATTAGGAGGGGTAGCGGAGGAATTGCTCGATCGGGTTTAGTTAATACCCATCGATCACTCGGGTTCAGTAACGCGCAGCCTGCATTGCAATCTCTCAGGTTCAGTTACAGCCCAAAGCCTCGCTCGGGTTCAGTTAGAGCCCAACGCCTCGCGTGCGTGTATGAGAGAAATGCGCATCGCTCGGCCCAACCACCCACCATAACCGGGAAGACCCCAATATTTTCCTCGCCCTCGCTTCTACCACGGTTTTTTCCGTCATGGACGGCCCAAAGAATGTCATGCAGTTGCGTCCCCGGCCTGCCCAGGACGAAAAGCCCATTTTCTGTCATGATTTTTTGTCATACAAGTAGGACCCCACCACATCTACGATGATACTGGGTTTTGTCACAATTATCATCATAGAAGTGTCATAAGTATGACATAATTTTTTTTCGTTTGGCCCAAAATGTCACGGATGTGTCTTTTTTTGTAGTGTAAGTGTGTGAACATGATGTGGTAAAGGTAGCAATGAGAGGTCATGTAGGAGTACATGGTGGGTTGTCTCATTTAGACTATCATTAAGAACTGAGTTCTATGTATGTATCCAAGAACAGTCACCACCACATATTGGGATACTTAATTGATCCTCTCGACTTATTAATCGCCTTGATCTCTATCCAGGAGTTGCAACTAGTTTCTAGTGTTTGCGGGTTGTGTTAGTGGTCTACCAAGTGGCGCCTAGTACAGGCGAACTTGGGACAGACTAGGCACAGTGACACGGTGTACCAAGCATTTTTCCATCCGACGAGGTGGGCTTGGGAACCTTGCACACATCATTTGGGACCGTAATGAAAACTTCGGCCGGACTTCCCATGCGGGTTTAGCCTTAGATAGGCGATGGACCTGGACTAGAGTCTTGCGTGCTTAGTCAGGTTGTGGCCGACACCCTCGCTAGGCTTGCACTTGAAGGATGCCGAGATACATGACGTGTATATGGTGGTAAGTGGTGAGAGTGTGTGAAGAAATACACCCCAACGAGGTTATCAAACTATTCAAATAGACGTGTCCTTGGATATGGACTACCTGGAGACTTATATGGTTTATAGACAACTTGAAATGGATACTCTAAAATGCGCAAGATAAGCCTTAGTGCTATGGATGGTCTTCTCGTAGGGAGATGGGAGAGGATCCATAGTAGTGTATTGTTGTGGTGGCTATTGGACTTGTGTGCGCTCTCTTACCTCAAAGAAATTACTGGTAGTCGTAGTACAGGATAGCCACTGAGTCAAAGCTGGCTTGCTACAGTTAAACTCCACAACCCCATTGTTGACACTAATGGATATGTAGATAGTTCCGATGTAAGTCTTGTTGAGTACCTTTGTACTCAAGGTTGCTTAATTTATGTTCTTACAGAGGAGACCTTAGTCTCACCAGTGGCTTCTACATGAAGTTTGACGTTGACCGAGTACCTTGGGAATCCCAAACAGAGGTCTGGTTCCTATGGAGGGTCTTGTAGATAGTCAGGCTTCTCAACCTTCTTATTTTTAGTTGTCTGTACCTAAACAAGTTAAGCTTCCGCATGTGCTTGTATGCTTGTATGACTTCGAGTGTCGAGTCATGTGACCCCTACCTGTATGGATATGTTACGTATGTCTCTTCGGAGCCTCTTAAATAAATAGTTTGAGTCGTAGAGTTATGTTGTGATGCCATGTTGTAACTACACATATCGTGCATATTGTGTGTATGTTTTGAAATGAATTGGTATGTGTGGGATTCGACACCTAGCACTACAAAAAAAGACACATCCGTTACATTTTGGGCCGAACGAAATTTTTTGCTGTCATACATATGACACTTCTATGACGATAATTGTGACAAAACCCGGTATCATCATAGATGTGGTGGGCCCCTACTTCTATGACAAAAAATCATGACAGAAAATGGGCTTTTCGTCCTGGGCGGGCCGGAGACGCAGCTGCATGACATTCTTTGGGTCGTCCATGATGGAAAAAACCATGGTAGAAGCGAGGGGGAGGAAAATTTCGAGTTCCCGGTTACGGTGGGAGGTCGGGGGCCGAGCGATGCGCGTTTCTCTCGTACACGTACGCGCGCGTGTGCGAGGCGTTGGCTCTAACTGAACCCGAGCGAGGCGTTGGGCTCTAATTGAACCCGAGCGATTGCACTGCAGGCTATGCGTTACTGAACCCGAGCGATCGATTGATGGCTGTTAACTGAACCCGATCGAGCGATTCCTTCGCTACTACTGCTAACTGAAGCTGATCGATTGGATGAACATTAAGCGTTGCGGCGGGGGGGGGGGGTTGGATGACCAGTGAGCGGTGGCGTTGCCTTTGGATGAACAAGACCCTGTGGTGTGGAGGGCTGGATGAATAGTAGACGATGGAGGGGTGCCCGTGAAGGGGTGGTTGAACAGGACCCCGTGGTGTGGAGGGCTGGATGAATAGTAGACGGTGGAGGGGTGCCCGTGGAGGGGTGGTTGAACAGTAGCCGGTGGAGTAGCGCCGCGGTGGAGGCTGGATGAACAGGAGCCCGTGGAGGCTGGAGGACGTCGACGGTAGCCCGTGGAGGCTGGAGGAGGTTGACGGTGGAGATGAACAGTATCCCGTGGACTCCTGTTTTGCGGTACGCCACACCCCTCCCGATGAACAGGACCCCGTTTCGACCGTAGGAGGTCCGTTTCGTCCGTTTTGCGGTACGCCACACCCCTCCCGATCAACAGGACCCCCGTTTCGACTGTAGGAGGTCCATTTCGTCTGATTTGCGGTACGCCACACCCCTCCCGATCAACAGGACACCCGTTTCGACCGTAGGAGGTCCGTTTCCTCCGTTTTGCGGTACGCCACACCCCTCCCAATCAACAGGACCCCGTTCCGAACGTAGGAGGTTCGTTTCCTCCGTTTTGTGGTACGCCAGGCCTCGTTTCCATCGCCTATTCCGTCCAAGCCCTCCCGATGAACACGACCACGCATTCCGTTCCGACCCATCCGGTTGGCTACCATGCGTTCCGTTGCCTCCCGATGAACACGACACATTCCGTTGCCTCCCCATGAACACGACGCATTCCGTTGCCTCCCCATGAACACGAGGATGACGTTGTTTCTCCGTTCCGACCCAGCGATGTACACGAGCCCTGGCCGTACGTATGCCCGAGTAGGCGTTCGAGACCCTGCCCGTATATACACATACGTGGTCATATTTTCTTTCTTGCACCCTGGCCTCTATACCTACATGTACATGCTACATGCGCACCTCTACTACGACACGTGCGCGCCTCTACATCGACTAGTATGTACATACACGTTCGCGACCAGAATGACAACTCTACATACGCTTCGACCAGGTGGGTCCCGACTGTCAGGCACTTTCTTGCGTGCGAAGATGTAGCTGGTGGGTCCCAGCAGTCAGGGGGGCGAATCGTTTTTTTTTTTGCCTGGAAGCACTTCCTTGCATGCGAAGGTGTAGCTGGTGGGTCCCAGTAGTCAGTGGGGAAACATTTTTTTCGTGAAATACGGTGGCCTGTCCGGTGTGTCCCCACTGTCAGGTGGAGGAATAATTATTTTGCATGTAATAAGGAGGCACTTCTTTGCTGTGTCCGTGGACCCAGCTGTCAGCCTCTCCACGTAGAGTCCACGTCCGATGGAAGCCGTTCCTTGACCACGTTGACCATGCCGCGCCGAGAGCACCAGGGCGGTGGACAACAGCAAGGCCTAGGAAGGGGACAATGCGGAGCCGGGGAAGACGCGGCAGTGGATGCCCACGTGTAGAGGAGTACGAGGGTTCACTGGTTTGCTGCGGTGTGAGGCTGCCATCGCCGCAGAATAGCAGGGGGTGTGGGTGAGTAGAGGGATGGCCTGGCTAGCGGTGGGAGTAGTAGGGGGCGGTGAGGCCTCCACCGCATCGCAGCCGGCCACGGGAGGCAGGAGCACGAGGCACGACCGGTGCTGGTTTGGGTGGCTGGAGCAAGAAGACCAGAGGTTGAAGAAGCACTACGGCCGTTGGATGGACATCGTACGGTCACTGGAGCTAGAATCGTGCATATTGACTAAGTTGACAAAGCCCTCCGTCCCCGTCAACTTAGTAGGCCCACAAGTCAGCCTGCCACTATATTGGGTCCCAGCTAACAGGGGGAGTATTCATTTTTTGTGCGTAATAAGGAGGCACTTCCTTGTGTGCGAAGATATAGCTGGTGGGTCCGAGCTGTCAGCGGCGGTAACGTCTTTTTCGTGAAATACAGAGGCCCTTTCGGTGGGTCCCTGATGTCAGGTGGAGGAATCATTATTTTGCGCGTAATAAGGAGGCATTTCCTTGTGTGCAGCCGTGGACCCAGCTGTCGGCCTCTCCACGTACAATCAACTTCAGATGCATGTCGGTCGTTGACCATGTTGACCAGGCCGCGCTGAGAGCGCCAGGGTGGTGGACGACGGCGAGGCCTAGGAAGGGAACGACACGGAGGCAGGGAGGACTCGGCAGTTGTTTCCCACACGGAGGGGAGTACGACTGAGGGAGTCCTGGATTAGGGGGTGTTTGGATAGCCGGACTATACCTTCAGCCGGACTCCTGGACTGTGAAGATACAAGATTGAAGACTTCGTCCCGTGTCCGGAAGGGACTTTCCTTGGCATGGAAGGCAAGCTTGGCGATACGGATATGTAGATCTCCTATCGTTGTAACCGACTCTATGTAACCCTAGCCCTCTCCGGTGTCTATATAAACCGGAGGGTTTTAGTCCGTAGGACAACATACACAACAACAATCATACCATAGGCTAGCTTATAGGGTTTAGCCTCTCCGATCTTGTGGTAGATCTACTCTTGTACTACCCATATCATCAATATTAATCATGCAGGACGTATGGTTTTACCTCCATCATGAGGGCCCGAACCTGGGTAAAACTTTGTGTCCCCTGCCTCCTGTTACCATCCGGCCTAGACGCATAGTTCGGGACCCCCTACCCGAGATCCGCCAATTTTGACACCGACATTGGTGCTTTCATTGAGAGTTCCCATGTGTCGTCGCCGTAAGGCTTGATGGCTCCTACTATCATCGATAGTGATGCGGTCCAGGGTGAAACTTGTCTCCCCGGACAGATCTCTATCTTCGGCGGCTTTGCACTGCGGGCCAATTCACTTGGCCATCTGGAGCAGATCGAAAGCTATGCCCTTGGCCGTCAGGTCAGATTTGGAAATTTAAACTACACGACTAATATCCGCGGGGACTTGATCTTCGACGGATTCGAGCCACTGCCGAACGCGCCGCACTATCACGACGAGCATGATCTAGCTCTGCCGCCTAACAGTGTCCTGAAGGTCGCACCCGCATCGGCTTCGACCCTTCATTTGGAGCCAACTGTGCCGATCGAGGATGGGTGGTTGGACGCCTTCTGGGGGGCTGCGATCCTAACGGCAATCGAGCCGAACACCAGCCCCGCACTTCGCGAGACTCGTGATTCCAAGGAGCCGGACTCCTCTCCAGACTCCCAACCATTCGCGCCTCTGCCGATCGAATCCGATTGGGCACCGATCACGGAGTTTACTGCCGCGGACATCTTTTAGCACTCGCCCTTCGGCGATACTATGAAATCACTAAAGTCTCTCTCTTTATCAGGAGAGCCCTGGCCGGACTACAGCCAGCAAGGTTGGGATACGGACGATGAAGAAATTCAAAGCCCACCCACCACCCACTTTGTAGCCACTGTCGACGATTTAACCGACATGCTCGACTTCGACTCCGAAGACATCGACGGTATGGACGCCGATGAAGGAGACGATCAAGAACCAGCGCCTATTGGGCCCTGGGACGCCACCTCGTCATATGACGTATACATGGTGGACGCACCAAAAGATGATGACGAGGAGCGGAAGGACGCACCGAAGGCTTGTTCCCTCGAAAAGCAATCAAAGCAGCGACGCAAGTGCCGCCCCAAATCCCGCCTCGACAGAAATAGAGATCACACAGACCCAACGCTAGAGCAGGGCGAACCGCTGCCGGACAACGGCAATCCGGATAATCAAACTGAACAAACAAATTCTATCAAGGATAATGGTCCGAACGACATAATGCCGGACAGGCACCCGGAGCAGCAGAATGCCTGTAAAATGCTTGTTGCCACTGCGAGGAGTCTGAAAAAGCAGAAGCAAAGGCTCAAGGCTGTGCAAGACACACTCCAAATAAGATGGAGCAAAATACTCAACACAGCAGCGATGTACGGTGACAATCGCCCCTCCAAGAGCTACCCAAAGCGAAAGCTGCTACCTGAATTCGATGAGGAGGCCTCAAACCCCCCACAACCAAATATCAAAGCAGCCACCTGGTCGGATAGACGACCCCTTTATCAACACAGAGCAGTATACAACGCCACCCGCAATACAACACGCGACCCATGCAAGGGCTCGCACCCAAAGGACGGCGCAACAAGATCCATCTATGGACCACACAAGCGCGCCCCAGCATACAATACAACACAACAAACATCCGAACAACGCGGTACACCCAGCTAGAGGGGTGCCGCACACCCCCTATGTTTCACCGATGAGGTGCTGGACCATGAATTTCCAGAGGGATTCAAACCCGTAAACATAGAGGCATACGATGGAACAACAGACCCTGGGGTTTGGATTGAGGACTACATCCTTCATATCCATATGGCTCGAGGAGATGATCTCCATGCCATCAAGTACTTACCCCTCAAGCTCAAAGGGCTAGCTCGTCACTGGCTTAAAGTCCTCCCTGAAATCTCCATTGGAAGTTGGGAAGAGCTTGAAGACGCCTTTCGGGCAAATTTTCAAGGGACTTATGTCCGGCCTCCGAATGCGAACGATTTGAGTCATATAACTCAACAGCCCGGAGAGTCAGTCCGGAAGCTTTGGAATAGGTTTCTTACTAAAAAGAACCAGATTGTCGACTGTCCGAACGCCGAAGCCTTGGCAGCTTTTAAGCATAGCGTCTGTGATGAATGGCTCGCCAGACACCTCGGCCAGAATAAGCCGAGAACGATGGTCGCATTAACAAACCTAATGACCCGCTTTTGCGCGGGCGAGGACAGTTGGCTAGCAAGATGCAGCACCAGCGACCCCAATACATCTGAAGTTAGAGATGGAAACGGTAAATCATGGCGCAATAGCAATAACAAACGCCAGAATAAAGAAGACAACACGAAGGGCACGGCAGTAAATGCCGGATTCAAAGGATCTCGGCCAGGTCAAAAGCCGCCCCCTAAAGGCACCAGGGATGAACTGTCCAGCCTCAACAAAATTCTGGACCAAGTATGTCAGATCCATAGTACCCCTGGTAAACCTGCTAATCATACCCACAGAGAATGTTGGGTCTTCAAGCAGTCCAGCAAGCTCAACGCCGTACACAAGGGGGAGGAAACACCAAGTGAAGACGAGGACGAGCCTCCCAAACAAGACACAGGGGAACAAAAGAAATTTCCACCACAGGTCAAAACAGTAAATGTGTTACACGTGATCAAGGGAAAAAACAACGTGGCACTCCCAGGAAAATATACCCAAGTACCTGTCACCGCGAGGTCCTGCCACTGGTCGTCTCAACCGATCACTTTCGACCATCGCGATTACTCAGCAAGTATCCGACACGCAGGATGGGCTGCCCTGGTACTAGACCCAGTAATTGTGGATATCACTTCACACGAGTCTTGATGGACGGTGGCAGCAGCCTAAACCTAATATATCAAGATACAATCCGCGGGATGGGTTTAGACCCAGCACAAATTCGCCATAGCAATACTACCTTTAAAGGAGTAACGCCAGGGCAAGGGGCTCGTTGTACGGGCTCCCTCCTACTACAAGTTATATTCGGCTCCCCCGATAACTTCTGTCGCGAGCATTTAACCTTCCACATCGCTCTGTTTCAAAGTGGCTATCAAGCACTGCTCGGACGCGAAGCTTTCGCTTGCTTTAATGCAATACCACACTACGCCTCCCTCACACTCAAGATGCCCGGTCCACGTGGCATCATCTCAGTGCACGGAAATATCAAGCGATCTCTGTGTGCCGAAGAGAGTGAGGCTGCCTTGGCAGCCGCACACTAAAGGCGCCCGGACCAGCGAAAGCATCCAATAGGTCGTCAAGACCTCAAACACAACTAATCGAGTCCAGCACCGCTACTTGTACCGAATAAATGGTCACACCCCTATTTGTCAATACAAGGGGCTCAACGCGTGCAGACAAGTGGCAATTTCTTCTCATCTTGAATTATACATGGTTTCTTTAAAAACTATCGTTTTGCACGACAACTTTTTCACCTAAATTCCTCTCTTTTACATACGATCATCATGCTACACCCGTCCAGGATACGGCACAACGGAGACACGTGCAGCAGGGACCCGCTCCAAGGATTCTTTTTAGATTAAGACCCTGCGTAAACCTTTTTTACTGTCTCTTGTTGATACATATCCACCATTGATAAGGATGCTGACGTCTTGGCATGTGGCCACGCCAGAACAATGCACGTACCTGGACACAAGGGGCTTCTTACAAAGGCCATTATTTAGGCCTAGTTTATACCACTAAGACTGAATACCTTAGGGAGTGTTCGGCATCGCGAGTTTGGCCTTATATGCATCAGCTCCGAATCATTGTCTTTGGTCAAATGTTGGGTTTGCCCGGCTCCTGTGTTTTGGTGCCTTACGTTCCACTTTACCGGCTAAGGTAGCACCAGGAGAACTACTATGATTGTGCCCTAGTTCATCCGGACGAGCACCTCAGTAGAGAAAGCCGAAAACTGACTGTCATGATATAGCGTGAGACTGGTCAACCACTCGATGACCTGTTGGAATGTTAGAATTCCTCCGCCTTAACGAAGGGCCGTTTTTCAGCCAGGCAGAGGCTATTTAGTAGCCCCACTGTCAAAATCCTATGGCTAAGTGAAAGTGCTAAAGCATTATAGTCCGGTTGCCTCGCTCGCTCCGCTATCACCTCCTTAATAGGAGCAAGACGTTGGGTTAAGTGTGAACACGTGTTTTTGCGAGCACCTCCGCGTTATATGCGTGAGGGTTGAAGCCGACGACTGCAATCTTTCAGGTTATACACATGTATACATAAACGGCCGCTCAGGAGGCATCATATTACTTTCAGGCAAAAGTATAAAAATAGCCTTATAAAAATTTATAAAAGCATTTCGCTTACAATGAGATAACATATCACTCAAACATAATATTTTTTGAGCACTGGGTCTCTATCAAACGAGCACCCTCAAGAACTTCTTCAAAGTAGTGCTCAGCAGCCATTCGGCCTATGGCCGAATCCCGCGCAGCAACAGTGGTAGCATCCATCTCCGCCCAGTATGCTTTAACACGGGCAAAGGCCATCCGTGAGCCCCATATCCATGCCGACCTTTTCATCGCATAAATGCGCGGCACCACGTCAAGGAGCTACTGCACCAAGCTGAAATAGCTGTTCGATTTTGGCCTTTCTGGCCATAGTTGATCCACAACAGACCTCATGGCGAGTCCGGACAACCTATTCAGTTTGGCCCATTCGGCTAATTGGTCAGTCAATGAAAGCGGATGCTCGGGAGAATGTAATTGTGTCCAAAACAGCTGGTCCACTCCATGGTCCGTCTGACCCTGGAAGTACTTGGCTGCATCGGCAGCACTCGCCGCCAAATCCATATACACATCCTCCGAACTCCACAGCCGATCCAGAGGGGCATACCGTGGATCTCCGAACTTCCTCCGTAACATAAAGGATTTCCCAGCTACAATATCCCTGGCTTCCCGCAGCTCCTCCGTCTTCACCCTCATAGCAGAGCGGGTATCTTTTCTCGCCGCTGCAGCCTTCTCAAGGTCCGATGCCTTCGCTAGGTTTTCCTTTTCAAGAACCCGGCAACGGTCGGCGGCGGCTTTTAATTCTATGTCCATCTTGGCCATCTTATCTCGGCTCTCGCCATGCGCGGTCTTCTCGGCTTTCAACACTTCGGCCGCCTTCAAAGTAGCCGCATTACCAAACCTCGCTTGTTCCTTGGCTCGGGCAAGTTTTGACCGCAAGGCTTCAACAGTGGCAGCTCCATCTGCAGTCACAACATATTAAAGATACTGGCATCATGCTGCTCTTAATATGTGGCGTTTACCAGACAATGACACTTACCCTGTGCCTCGTCAAGCCTTTTGTTAACAAGCTCGATGTCGGCGTCTACCGCATCCAACTGCCGTTTTAAATGGGCAAACTCGCCAGTCCGGCTAGCCACCAGAGCTTCCATCACCTGCACATAAAGGCAGTATGGTTATTACCGGGGAATACGATCCTCTGTTCATCGTCGTTTCCGACAATAACCAGAGTCTCAGGGGCTACTATCTATACAGGGCACACCTAGCATGTGCAGGACTATCATATGTTATTTTACGTACCTGAAAGCCTGTCAGTAGACTCATAAAAGCTTCATGCAATCCGCTTTCGGCGGACGTGATTCTCTCCACCACCGTATTCATCAGCATACGGTGCTCATCTGAGATGGCCGCTCGCCCCACCAACTCCCTCAGAACATCCGACCGCACACTAGACAGTGCCGGACTCTTTTGTCTGCTCTCTTCGGGATCCGGACACTGGGAGCTTCGGGGGTCAATGGGTTTATCTTCTGGCCTCACCGGACTCGGAGAGGCCCTCCGCGACGACACTTCGGGGTCACCCGCTTCCGGAGCGGAGGAGTCCAGAAGAGGCGTTTCGCTCTCCATCATATCTGGAAGAAGATCCCCCGAAGACGAGCTCATTTGAGAGGGGCTAAGGCCCGAACTGCAAAAGATATATGCGGTGGTTATTGCCTTAGAAGGAAAAAAATGGCATACCTGTGCTATTACAGTATTTTCGGGTCACTTACAACTCGCTGGAGAATTGATCTCCCCACGGACTTTGTGCGGCAAAAGCGCCCCCCAAGGTAGGACCCTCTATGGGAGACCTCTTCTCCCGTTTGGAAGCTTCGGCTTCCGAATTCTCGGGCGCAGTCCTTTTCCTCCTTCGGTTGTCTTCCTTCATGGAGACGCTCGTTCCCTTGGTTAGGATGGGCAGCATTGGGGGCCCGTGTCCGCCCGTATTATCCTCCCCAGTATCTTCCTTCAAGGGCTCCGGGCAGGGTGCGACCTGGAGCATCTTTCCCAGTACCGGATTTTCCAAACCCTCAGGGAGGGGGGCCGAACACCGAATCAACTTCGCCTTTGTTAGCCAGTCCTGGTCAAAAAGCGAACTCTCAGAAATAACTTCATAACAAATGAGAGATAGTATGTTCGGCTGGTAGATTCCTTACCTGTTCGGCGGCGCGGTTACTGCTCAGGCCCACGTCCTCGGTGATTTCCGGACACTCTACCCGAGGTCCAAAGAATGACTTGTACATCTCCTCGTGCGTCAGGCCGAGGAAATTTTGAATGACACGCGGTCCCTCGGGATTGAACTCCCACAAGCGAAGAGGTCGGCGTTTGCAAGGATGGACTTGACGAACCAGCATAACTTGAATTACCGCAACCAAATTAAAGTCTCCGTTGAAGAGATCTCGAATGCGGCTCTGCAGTAAAGGCATGTCCTTGGCTAGACCCCAGCTCAGACCTCTGCTGATCCATGACATTAGTTGTGGTGGAGGGCCCGAGCGAAAGACAGGGGCGGCTGCCCACTTGGCACTTCTAGGAGCCGTGATGTAGAACCACTCCTGTTGCCACAATTCAGACACCTCTAGAATGGAACCTTTGGGCCATGGAGCTCCTGTCATCTTGCGTATTGAGGCACCTCCACATGCCGCATGTTGCCCCTCGATCATCTTCGGTTTTACTTCAAACGTCTTGAGCCACAGGCCAATGTGAGCGGTAACCCGGAGGAAGGCCTCACACACGACAATAAATGTCGTGATATGAAGAAAGGAGTCCGGAGCTAGATCATGGAAATCTAGCCCGTAATAAAACATCAAACCCCTGACAAAAGGATCCAGAGCAAGGCCTAGACCTCGGAGGAAGTGAGAGACGAACACGACGATCTCGTTGGGTTCGGGGGAGGGGACGGCCTGCCCTCGGGCAGGCAGCCGATGCGGAATCTCGGCGGTCAGATATCTGGCCTCCCTCAATTTTTTGATGTCTTTTTCCGTGACGGAGGAAGGCATCCATTGGCCTTGAAGGCTAGATCCGGACATGATTGAAGGTTCGGAGCACCTGACCTGAACTTCGGGTGTTTGAGCTTGAGGTGGGGGAAGGATTCGATTTAGCACGGGAGGGAAAAAATAAAAGCCTTGCCCCTTTATAAAGAGGGTGAATATCAAGCGTCCTCTCCGTGGCCGTTTGGACTTGCCTATAGTCTAGGAGTCCTAAAAGCGGTTGGGTTACCCACGCCCGTATTAATGAGAATCCCGGAATAAGGGGACATGATCTCTGCTTTAACAAGATGTGCCAAGGCAACCGCCTCGCATAACACGCTGAGGCGGCATAATAAAACGATTCGGATACAGGCTTGGCCGTGGTGCGATGTCACACTACGGAATACGTCAGCAGACTGGGTTTGTGTAAATATTATTCTCTCTATGGAAATATGTGGAAACTTATTTTGCGGAGCCGGACACTATCTTTGTGTTCAAAATCTTCTATGAAGTACTTGGAGGAGGAACCCGCCTTGCAATGCCAAAGACAATCTGCACGCCGAACTCGTCGTCCTTGAAGCCTGGTTCAGGGGCTACTGAGGGAGTCCTGGATTTGGGGGTGTTCAGGTAGCCGGACTATACCTTCAGCTAGACTTCTGGACTGTGAAGATACAAGATTGAAGACTTCGTCCCGTGTCCGGAAGGGACTTTCCTTGGCGTGGAAGGCAAGCTTGGCGATACGGATATGTAGATCTCCTATCATTGTAACCGACTCTGTGTAACCCTAGCCCTCTCCGGTGTCTATATAAACCGGAGGATTTTAGTCCGTAGGACAACATACACAACAACAATCATACCATAGGCTAGCTTTTAGGGTTTAGCCTCTCCGATCTCGTGGTAGATCTAGTCTTGTACTACCCATATCATCAATATTAATCAAGCAGGACGTAGGGTTTTACCTCCATCAAGAGGGCCCGAACCTGGGTAAAACTTCGTGTCCCCTGCCGCCTAGTACCATCCGGCCTAGACGCATAGTTCGGGACCCCCTACCCGAGATCCGCCGGTTTTGACACCGACAATGACTGTACGAGGGTTTACTGGTTCGTCTGCCGTTGCCGGAGAATAACAGCAGGTGTGGGTGAGTAGAGGGATGGCTAGGCCATCGATGGTAGTACGGTGGGGCGGTGAGGCCTGCGCGGCAGCAGAGCCAGCCGCGGGGAGAAGGGAGCAGGCAGTCCCGCCAACGCTTGTTTGAGCGGCTGGAGCAGGAAGAGCAGAGATTGAAGAAGCACGACGGCCATTGGATGGACATTGTACGGTCACTGGAGCTAGAATCGTTCATATTGACTAAGTTGACAAAGCCCTCCGTCCCTGTCAACTTAGTAGGCCCATAAGTTAGCCTCCCACCATGGTGGGTCCCAACTAGCAGGGGGGTATTCATTTTTCTGTGCGTAATAAGGAGGCACTTCCAGTGGGTCCGAGCTAACAGCGGGGGGAACGTTTTTTCGTGAAATACTGTGGTCCGTCCTGTGGGTCCCAGCAATCATGGGCAAACATTTTTTTGCGAAATACGATGGCCCGTCTGGTGGGTCCCAGCAGTCAGGGGGAAATGTTTTTTCCGCGAAATACTGGTGGCCCGTCCGGTGGGTCCCTGCTATTAGGTGGAGGAATAATTATTTTGCGCGTAATAAGGAGGCACTTCCTTGCGGCTGCCGTGGACCCAGCTGTCAGCCTCTCCACGTACAGTACTCTTCCGATGGAAGTCGGTCCTTGACCACATTGACCACGCCGTGTCGAGAGCACCAGGGCGGTGGACGATGGTGAGGCCTAGGAAGGGAACGACGCGGAGCCGGGGAAGACGCGACAGCGGATGCCCACGCGAAGATGAGTATGAGGGTTCACTGGTTCGGCTGTGGTGTGAGGCTGCCGTCGCTGCAGAATAACAGGGGGAGTGGGTGAGTGGAGGGATGGCCTGGCCAGTGGTGGGACTAGTATGGGGACGATGAGGCCTCCGCGGCAGCACAGCCGGCCACGGGAGGTAGGAGCATGCGGCACTGCCGGCGCTGCTTTGGGCGGCTGGGGCAAGAAGACCAGAGGTTGAAGAAGCACTACGGCCGTTGGATGGACATCATTGACCACGCCACGCCGAGAGCACCAGGGCGGTGGACGACGGCGAGGCCTACGAAGGGAATGACACGGAGCCGGGGAAGACACGGCAGTGGCTGCCCACGCGGTGGAGTGTACGAGGGTTGACTAGTTCGGCTACCGTCGACAGAAAATAACAGGAGGTGTGGGTGAGTAGAGGGATAGACAGGCCAGGGATGGGATCATGATGGGGCCGTGAGGCCTGCCCGGCAGCACTTCCGGCCACGGGAGGCGGGAGCAGGCGGTTCCGACGGCGCTGGTTTTGGCGACTGGGGCAGGAAGATCAGAGACTGAAGAAGCACGATTGCCGTTAGATTGACATCTAACGGTCTGATGCTGGTAGAGTCGATTGTTGACTAAGTTTCTTTTTTGAGAAACCTTGTGTACGCATGAACTTAGTAGGCCCACAAGTCAGCCTCCAAATCCGTGGCAGACAACATAAAGCCCATTTGCTATTTTTTATAATTTGCAACCCATTTGCTAATTCTTAAGTAATTTATTATAGCCCATTTTCTGCCCAGGACCACGGTCAAAAAGTTCAACCTTATTTTTCATATTTCGGTGGAGTCCGAATAGTAGTAATCCCGAAATTATAAACATTTTTTTAAGAACATATTGATTTGCCAAAAAAAATTGTTTTGTTTTTGTAAGCAAATAAGACGTGGGACAATTGAGTTGGTTTAAGGGAAAACCAGTGGTAAAAAAATCAGCGCTGGGTGGGAAAAAACAACAAAAATAAGGATGTAAATATGAAAAGGGAATTTTATGTGTTTTCAATATAATGATACGTGTATATGAACTAGTAAAACTATAGGTAGAGATTAGAAAATGGATGTAGGACATGCGTTTCAAGAGGATAATAGAACTAGGCTGTGTGTTTGATTCAGTAAAAAAACTGCCTGGGGATGTTGTAAGACAAAATATAACTAACGCTGGAGGGACAAAGGCAAGTAGATGCCTGCTGGATCTTTGTGCCCCGTTGTCTTCATGGGCTGGGCCTGTTAAAAACAAAACCAACCCTGGGCAGTCTACAGCCCAGTTGAAACTTGCTCGACCTGAAAAAACAATATACGTGCTCAATAAACGAGAGAATTCTGCAAGTACAGATTGATAACTAGGATGCAACACAGATATTATTTTTTTATCGTGATAATAAGTGCATGCACTTGTTTCGAAAAAATTGGAGAACTGGGAATTCGAATGGCGGGTGCTTATGCTACCCATCAAATAAAAATCAGGTGCCTGAAAATTCGATTCGAAACAAATGATTTAGCTTTATATCCACGTTGACCCTCGGCATGATGGTTGGAAGCAAATGCAAGTTCATACCAAAAGATCGTTAACAACAATACCAACTTGTGGACGACAAGGTAGTACAACTACCAATACCAAACTAACTTATAATCTTTTTACTCCTGGCCCTAGTGTTCGTCTGGTAGAAAATCTTGCAGAGGACCAGCTCCCACTCCTTCTCTTGCTCCAGGTCCCCGAGATGGTACTGGTGCATCACCCAGTTGGTCCTCTGCTGGTCGAAGTTCTTGTTGGTGTGCAGTACCAGAACCTTTTTTGTTGCCCGTCTGCCGGCCGTTGACCATCACCGGCAAGGTATTGCCGGTCTTGTGCCACATCGCGTGCATGCTACACTCCGACTGTATCTTACGACGCGTCCACGTGCCCCTTTTGAATGTCCTGGAATTGCGCTGGAAGAAATGCTTCCTTAGGCCACTCAGTGTGATACCCGCAGTATTGTGGAATACAGGTTTTAGTGTACCTAGTTCGCATTTTCATAACATCTTTGGTATGTTGCAGTCACTTGTTTCACTTTTTATTAACTGTCAAATTGTAATTGCTTCACGAGGTCGGCGTCCAAATAAAAAAATAGAGCTATAAACAAAGGAATATGTTTGTGCAAGTAGACGGCCGATCGGTGTCTTACCTAGAAGTTTCTCAGGTTGGGTGTAGCATATGTCGTGCTAGTTGTTGATGGTTGGTATGAACAAATTGATGAGAGACTGAAATCTTGTGCTATGAGCACTCACTTTGGCCTCAAGGTGCTCGATCAGCTCCTGATCCGTGGGATCGAATTTGACACCAGCCGGCAGCACCAGCCAATCCTTCTTCGACTTGCATTGGTAATTCCAATTATATGGTACTCAATGTATGATCAATCGACTGTTTTAAGTGAATGATGAAAGACTTTGACATATAAGTGGTACTCCAAATCTGAAGTCCAGAATACCCGAACACGCCGCCGGGATTCTTGTGTCACCTAACGCGCAGCGTGTTGTCACGTCAATTCAATGTGTGGACATGATGAATAATTTGACCGACGTATACTAGTACTGCTACTGTACTACTTACTAGTCGTATTTAGTGTCACAATTTATACATAGGTTTAACTAACAAGTACGCACTTGAAGCCTAATTGGTGTATATATATATATATATATATATATATATATATATATATATAAACACTATTCTGATCACGAGATCAGAGTAATATTCTGATCACAACCTGACCTGCCCCGCTAGTAGTACGTTGAACTTCCCTGTGTACTAGGTTGAACTTCGGCCAACATTGCCCAAATGGGGCTTGCGATATACCGTTGGAAAGCTATGGACACCAATATCATGACCCAACTTAAATTTTTGGCAAAATATAAGCGGTTTAGGAGCAGTTTTGAAAATCATTTTTTCTTCGCACAAAAAACGTGAATTGTATTTTCGATCGCATTTCTAAACCGTTTATCGGAATGAGGCATATAATATGGCGTTGGAAAGCTGCTGCAAACCCGCTCCTTCCACATGTTGAAAGTTTTCTCTAATTCCCTATGGTTAAAGAGTAATTTGAAAAAACGTAAAATTTCATAAACCGAACAGCTGAGTTCGTTTTTTTGATGTCATTTCTAAACGGCTAATCCAATGGAGGCATATGATATGGCGTTGGAAATCTTATGAAAATGCGCTACTTTTGCATCTTGAAAGTTTTTTTCTAATTTTGAATGGTTTAATAGTAATTTAGAAAATGTTCCAAGTCCTACCGAGTTCGTATTTTTGAGCTAATTTTTTAACCGTGTGTCTGAATGCAGCAAATGATATGGCTTTGGAAAGTTTGAACAAATGCGAAACTTTTTGGTATGTATTGTTTCTCCCAATTTTTATGGTTTTAAGTCAGTTACGAAAATGGAAAAAACATATTTTCACCGTAATTTCTACAAACTTTATCAGAATGGGGCAAATAATATACCGCTAAAAAGCTATGGAAAATGCGAAACTTTTTCATGTTGATGGTTTTCTCTGATTCCTAGCCGTTTTCAAGTAATTTTGAAAACGGCGGGATCATGCGTTCTGCCTTTATCGCGAAACAGATTCTTCGAAAATGCACCACATGAAGAACCTGAACTTCTCGGCACGTGTACCTGAACTTCACTATATTTTTCACGTGATTTTTTTGCTCGTAGGTCTCTATCCACTCACCAGAATTGAGCAAGTGATATACCGATGGAAAGCTGTTGTAAACACGCAACTTCCCTATGTTGATCATTTTTTCATACTCGCGACGATTTTAAAAGTTTTTCATCTGATATTCATTCGGTGTAGTAGGTGAACTTCCTGCTGTTTTCAGTTGAACTTCTGTGACGTATTTTCGTTTGTAATTTTCTCATCCATTTGTAAGTGTTACACAAATGATATTCCTTTTGTAGAAATCTCTCTCACAATAATTTTTTTAACTTTCTCCAGCGAAGGACTTGAACTTATAACAAAAAATAGCCTTTGCTTTTTTATTCCTTTTTAATACAAAATGCACACCGTGTAGTACATGAACTTCTAGCAGTTATCAACCTGAACTTCTCTCGGTTACATCAAAATATTTTTTGAGTTTTTTTTATGAATTTTTAATCTGAGTTTCTTAATCTTTTTTATGCATTTTGAAGCGCTCTATTTGTAATAGTTGAACTCCTTGTTATTTTATTTTTGAACTTCTTGTTTCCATTTTTTACTAACGAGGAAAATCTGAGTTTTTTATAGTCATCGAACTTCTCCATCTTTTTAATATGGACTTCCTGGTTTTATTTCCTAATCCTTCTTTATGAAATTTTGAAGCGCTCTATTTTTAAAGTTGGACTTCTTGTTATTTTATTTTTGAACTTCTTGTTTCCATTCTTTAATAATGAGGAAAATCTGAGTTTTCTATAATCATCGAACTTCTCCATCTTTTTAATATGGTCTCTCTTGTTTTATTTCTTAATCCTTTTTATGAAATTTTGAAGTGCTCTATTATTAAAAGTTGAACGTCTTGTTATTTAACTTTTGAACTTCTTGTTTCCATACTTTAGTAACAAGGAAAATCTTAGTTTTCTATAATCATCGAACTTCTCCATCTTTTTAATTTGGACTTCCTGGTTTTATTTCTTTTAGTAACGGAAAAAAAATCCTACTTTCTGATAGACATCGAGCCACTCTGTTTTTAAATTTGAACTTCCAGGTTTATTTTAACAGATAAAATATTTTTTATAAAAAAATTTGAGATGCTTTTTTTAATGACCTTCTTTTGGTTTTGTAATAAGCATTGAACTTCTTAGTCTTTTTAATTTGAACATCTTTTTTTAGATTTTGTTTTTTTAACTTGATCATCTTGGTTTTGTACTAAAAATTGAACTTCTCAGTTATTTAAATTCGAACCTGTAGTTTTTTTATATAACCCCTTTATTATTAAAAAGTTGAACGTCTTTGTATTTTTAATTTGACTATCTTGGTTCTGTAATAAACATTGAACCTCTATGTTTGTGAAATTTGAACCTCTAATTTCTTTTGGAAACATGGAAAATGCTTTCTTTAAATAATTTTTTGAACTACTATGTGTTTTAATTTTTTGAACTTCTTTGTTTTAAAAAAGAGAGATAAATCCTTTTTTACAAACATTGAATTGCTTTGTTTCTTTTAATTTGCACTTTTAAGTTTTTATTTTGCTTCTTTCAAACCACATTCATCCAATTTTCTTCAGGAAAATTCAAACATGGTCTTTTTTATGAAACTCTGTTTCCTCTGCACTTATCTAGTTTATGTATTTGAGCTTACATACTTCTAAAACCTGAACTTCACTTTTTTTACTCGGAGGGCGTCCTGGAGGAGAGATTGCTCATGGTTAGATGGGAGGACGAAGGTGTGTTGCAGGTGAGCGCGGCAGGTCGTGTCTGAAGGGAGGGAAGGTCAGGTAAGAGGGGAGGGCATTTTTTTTCACTTTCTACGAACTTACTAGGCATTTTAGGCATTTTTTTGTTGTTGGTGAATTGGCCTAGGCAGTCCCTTTTTTAAGTTGATGAATTTTTTCGGTATGTGGTACACGTGAACTTAGTAATTTCGGAATTAACTTCACGTGCTATTGAAATTCAAGAAAATTACACACAACTATATATATAAACTTCGTGTGCTACATGCACGACCAACACATCAGCAAGCTTAGTACTAACATACATAAGTAGCAGCACACTAAGATTATATTGCTTTTGTTTTGATCATTCAGAATGTTGTATCTTCCAAGAGGATGGAGAATGATATATCTATAGAAAGACCATCTGTAGAAAAGCAACATCATAATTTTGAACCATGGACAACAAGTTCAAACACAAAACCAAGGACTATAGTAGCTAAACTCTCACAGAAATCTCTCTCTAGCATTCTATTTGAACTTCAGCAGTAGCGCACCACCATCAGCTAGTGGGCGAGGCTGCCGCAACAATAGAAGCTAGCAGCGACTGGCAAATGGAAGCTGGGTCGTGGTAGTGACACAGAGATGGAGCTAGGCGAAGGGGAGGGGAGCTTTACCTCTGCAAGGGCCACACCCATGGCACGGGCAAGGCACGGTTGTCCTCTGCTAGGGCAACTGCACCTCTACCGCCGTCCCTTGTAGTTTTTCCTGTGCTCAGACGCACGTGATTAAGGTCGGGTCTGGCACCCCATGAAGGTCGGGTAGGGGCGCATGGTGACCAACGGCCGCAGGTGTGCAGAGGACTGCCGGGGAGATGCACGGATGCTTCCAAGAAGGGAGCCACAACGGGAAACTGCACGATGTGCTGGAACTCCAGGGGCGCTGGGAGAACTTTTTCCTCCGCTCGCCGCTCGCGCTTTTTGGCCTGAACTTGGGAGGAGAACCAGGGGAACGCCTACCGCAACAGGTGATGGCAGGCGGCGCGCTCGCGGTGGGGGCATGGAAAAGGAGGGCGGCCAGCCGCCGGAGGGAAGAGCCGGACAGTACCAATGGCAGGTGGGAGATGGAGCCCGGTACGACGGCGGGATCCCGTGCGTGGGGAACCTGGCCGCGCCGGCGGGATCCGGTGCGTGGAGGTCCTGGCCGCGATGGTGGGACCCGGCGCGTGGGACGGGGCAGCGAAGCGAGGGAGGCGGCCGGCCTCCCTGGCGACGGCAACGGGAGTAGTCCCGCGGGCGGAACCGGGGGAGGAGACCTCGTGGCGACCGGATCCGGGGGCGGAGGCGGCGCGGTGGCCAGATCCGGGGGCGGAGGCGGCGTGACGGCCAGGTCTGGGGGCGGAGGTGATGCGCCGGCCTGTTTCGGGGGCGGGAGCGGTTAGCGCGGGTGGTAGAAGAAGGTGGATGCGGGTGGGGACTGGGGAAGAAGGTGCCCACGGGGGGAGGGGGTGTCAAGTTTTTTTTCTAATCTCAGCAACATCTCTGATCGCGCCCTTATAGGGCTGAACGTGATCCAAATAACTATTTTGATCCTGAGATCAGAATAGTGTCACTCTCTCTCTCTCTCTATATATATATATAGATGAGTTAGGATGCACTTTATCCCAGTAAGGTATCTATCCTTCAAATCAGAGGAGTGCTTCAAACTAACAACAGTATATAATATCCAACAAAAGAGGGTCGTGCTACAGCAGCAGAATACATGGCTCACTCTAAATATTAGCACGAATCAAGTTGTGCATATTTGCTGTTGGCATGAACCACATCGCCTCATGTCGGGTTTGCAAAAGCTATCCATCGCATGGAAGCTTGATGCCTTTCACACACTGAAGATTATCTGGCAACAAGCTGTGTCGACAAATCTCTGGATATGGTGATTCATGAAACCCATGGTATGATGTCTAAACACAGCCCCCCTCGCGAATGGAAGTTGCATAGCACAGTAACCATCGCCGATGATATGATCGATGATTGGTTGGATGATCGGATAATTGAGCCCGAGGAACAAGGAGTGGTTGCCGAGGCTGTAAACCCGCTTCCAGTTGAATACGCCTGGCCCAACGGAGCTGGGATCTTTCTCGAACACGAAGCAGCCATAGCCATCAATGTCAAGAATGCCCCACGTATTGTACTGCATGTGGTTTTATGTAATGGTTTGGTAAATTTGGTACGTGCGAATGAGTATCAAATGACCGCCGTCAGCTGAACGAGCGAAACCACCACTCATCGGCTGGTATGATTCTAGGTCCTGGAATCATGAAGGCCAGCGCATTTGCGTCTGCTGCAACAATTCAAATTGGAGACCAAAAGGACAAAAATAAACAATCATGTTCAGAGTATGTGTGGAATTAAGATTATTATAACAGTGGCACATATCATAGACAGAGAATTGCAATGCCATGGTCATAATCATACCCCAAGTTAAAAAAATAAGCCAATGACTTTCATATTCTAGCAATATGTCATGGTTCAAACATCATATAACAATGAGAGGAAAACAGCTATGACAGCGCCTACTCATATTCTACCATAGCACTTACTACTACTGTTCTCATATCAACTCTAAGCAATAACGTGCGTTGTTATAAAAATCTTGTAAACGAGAGTAACTTATAGCAATCATGATGTTATGCTCATAATATGTATTCTAACAATCATTAGATGCCAATTATTCTCATATCAACTCTAACAATAAGATGTGTGGTCATAAAAATCTAGGAAATGAGAGTAACATATAGCAATGATGTGGTTATAGACAAGCTATGCGTTCTAAATTTGTAACAAATGAACAGGCAGTCGTATTCATAAGGTAAAGATGAGATGAGATAGAACAATTACACGGCGATAGATTACACTAGTATAGGCAGCCAATCTGGGCGTCGACCGCGTAAATGATGCCATCGTGCACTATAGCATCAGACATAAATGTTGCGTCAACAGGAATGATGATGAGCCATAACCATGTATGGCGACCGGATTCCAGAGAGACTAATCCCATGTTGAACAAGGCAATGAGCTTGTAATCCATGTATTCTTCTGATGGTGTGGGCACTTCACATATTACAACTTTCTGCAAACAGAGGTCGAGCCAAAAGCTTGACGCGTCTCGTGCGTAGTAGGCAGGAGTGTCCGGCGGGCCGCGAGGCTCAATGGCGGCAGTATCCAATGATGGAAGGGTGATCTCTCGCTGGGTGTAGATATCCACGAGACGCCACGGGCTACCGGTGTGCTGGATGAGGACGATCCAGTTGGCCTTCATGCCCGCCCAGTAGTGGCCGCGCATGAAGGACAGGTGGACGGGTAGTGGTAGCATGTCGAGGGGCACCACGGCAACCTCCGTAGGATCGTCAAGTCAGTGTATGGGCCACCTGCGAGGATCGGGCATCAGCAAGCAAGGTGTCTTGAAAAGAGCCGGCCGGTTGCAGACGAGTAGACGGTACAAAGACACCGAGCATGCGGCCAGACGGACGGTGCTAAGTAGGTCCATACGACTATGCATCTGCTCCAAGAGAACATCGGGGATAGGGATGAAAACGGGGCCCCATACCCACCAAACCCGTGGGGATTTCATCTATTAGGGGGTGGGGATGGGCGAAAAGCATCCCCATGGGGATATTTACCAAACTAATTTATTCCCCATAGGGTACAACGGGGATGGGGACGATATCCTATTCCCCGGACCCAATACCCATCGGGGACCTGGTTAGTAACCATGACACTGCGGTCAACCTTAAAATATTCATGAACAAACTTGCGAAAACAAAAAAAGCTCTGAAAAAACCGTAAACCTATCTCACATCCTCACGTCAGCTGCCACCATAACCAAGAAGTCAATACGACCTAGATAGGCATTAGCAGGACAAGGACAACACCATGGATGTATGTTGATTATAGGGTGTCATATTATGTATATGAGTATTTGTTTATAGGGATGGGGACCCTAATGGGGCCCCGTTCCCAGTGGGGCATGGGTATATGGAAATTTCATCCCCAATCATGTAAACGGGGATGGGGATGGGATGATAGGGAATAGATGGGGATGGGGATGTTGTAGGTATCCCCATAGGGGATTGTCCCTATTGCCATCCCTAATTGGGGAGGGAATTCCAATCGCGGCTCTGCGTGTTAGTCGGTTCTGCCATTGGGGTTTTCGGTGCCTGCGAGCCAGCGGGGAAGTGGATTCGGGCGGGCGAGCGAAGAAGCTTCTCCTCGTGTGGTCGAGCAGTGAGCGGGGGATATGGTACGCGCGAGCTACCAAGGAAGATGGCGCAGGCGGGAAAGCAGTGAGCGATGGTAAATGGTGTGCGGCCGACGATGGGGAAGAGAGGAGGAAGAAGAAGAGAGGAGGAAGAAGAAGAGATGGCAGTACTGGGTAAGGCTGATTTAGTAACACCAACACGCTGGTTCATCTTATTAATTACGTGTCCCATCTGCTGCAGCGTGTATTGTCACTTCACTGCGAAGACTAGTTGAATAGTTCTCTCTGACCGAGTTGAGGAATAATGGATCGCGGAGACTTCCTTTCTACACTATCCCTATGCCTCTACGCTCACTTCACTCATTTTGCTCCGTACCTAGTCACTTGTTGAAATTTGTAGAAAGACAAATACTCTGTATTTGGGAACAGAGGGAGGCTTTTACTCTGTACTATTTGGGAACAGAGGGAGTATCACCATATGGAGGGAATAGAGGAAACTCGAAATATGAACATGTCAATGGGAGGGAGTAAGCCCCATGCATGCATGCATGCATGCAACATGCAACACTCACACGTACACATGGACGCACGCAACACTCACGCACCCATGCGGCACACAACACACGACGCAACACACACGCTCACGCTCAAGTGCTCAACCTACTCCCTACGTTCGTGAAAGACTGTACATTTAGAGATTTACACATTGACCAGGGCATAATTAACGCCCAAAAGTAGCAGACTTATGTGTGTATGCGACCATTGAGATAAGAAGATTAAACAAAGCCGTTGCATGCTGTAATTAAGGATAGACATGTAGCCTATACCTACAACACAAGTTGGTGCATTAGTCAATCAATATCGATTTAGATTAAAGGCTAAATGCATTGGAAGTGTAGATGTACATCATGTACTACACTCTTTGTTTTATAGCCGATGTACACTCTTTGTTGGAAGACCGAGGGAGGACACGTGCATGCACTCACATACACAACCAGGGCGGTTCGTGCGCAAGGGTTGGACTCGTGTCGCGCCTGCGTAAAGTCTTGTTTAACTGATTTCTTCGCTCTGCCAACTGACAGGTGGGACCCAGAAACTAGGTGACAATTTAACCAGTCAACAAAGTGCCACGTCGACTATGTGGCCGGTCAGTAGGGTGCAATACGGTGCTCTACGATGAGCTAGTGATCGTATAATCGCTGCAAAACTATATATAGTGACTGTAAAGAGCGTATTGTTACATACGTTGACCGCTAGTGTATTTTTCTTGTTTCAAATTAAGCCATATTAATCGGAAAGGACGTAGTATGGACTACTACTACTAGTACTAGTACTGCTTTGATGTGTCCCGTCAACTCGCCGAACGAGGAGAAGCTTTCTTACTAGGCCTCTCCCTCGCCCACTGCGCGCGGTGGTTTGCAGGACGAGGAGAGGGTTTTGACTACAGTGCTCTCTCCCTCTCCCTCTCCCTCTCCCTCACCCTCGCGGTGGACGTTGCAGCAGTTCAATCGGTGTCAGATTGCCAGAAGCATATTGTACTGTAGTATCATCATTGTTGGACCTTCCGAAGAGGCGAAGAGCCAAGTGCAAGGTTCACACGAGTATGAACTGTTGAACCTCCCGAAGAGGCAAAGAGCCAAGCGCAAGGTTTTATAGGAGTTGTCGTCCTAGTAGGAGTGTACTACAACTATAGCGAACGATGCTATTGTATGATGCCGCCACGTCACGTATATCCAAAGTTGTGCCACCTTTTTTCTCAAAGAGCGTGTTGGAGCCCGTGCAACAACCACACAAGTTGCACGTACACATAACACATTTACTAGTAATAAATTCTAAAGGACAAATGCCAGTATGCCACACAAATTCATCTCCAATTCATGTGATAAATTTGTGCACGACTAGTCTACATATATTTACAGCGCTACCATTCACAATTACCGTACTCCACTTACACGTTATAGATGGGCTACATGTCCTCCTCTAGGTTCCAATCCCAGGTGTTCTTCATGGACGGCACGATCCATAGCGGTGGGCAACGGGAATCATTGTTGTAGCTTTCTAGTCCGGTTCCACACGATGGAGACTCATCCAAGCTGAAGCGGGATAAATCAGGGATAGCGTATCCCAGCATGTCGTTCTTGCGGCGGTGCGCACTGAAGACACAGCCATGCATCATGAATGGCAGGCCTTCCGTGTCGTGCATGGAAGGTGGCATCCGCTTCACAATGGGGTAGTTGTCCCTGATGAAAAGCAAGTACTCTCCAAGAGTGTTCCTCGGCACCCACGTAGCATCACGGGGGTCAAACTCGGCGCCATTCATCTGGTACACACGACATCCCAGATCTGGACACATGGTGACGTACATAGTCAAGGTCCATGCATAATAATGTTGTGCTCAAATATTGCGGTCAGTAATACTGTGCAGCAAATAGTACTACTTCGGTATAGAGGAAGTAAAATAACCGGCTTATTATATATAGCCACTATTGGCTACATGGATGAGATAGTAAGGCATGGAAAAACAAAAATGGTGGCAGCTAGTGGGTTCAAGTCTTCAAGGGCCTAGCTAGCTATACACGTCCTCCAAGGTAAAAAGTACTCCTACTAGTACTACAAAGTATACTACTAGTGCAACAATGAAAGAGAAGGCGAGAGGGTTAAAAAATAGAATACCTGGGTAGATGGTGATGGTCCGATCGTGGTAGATTGTGTGACCATGTTGCACATCAGTGGTACCATGGGTAACGACTGCTAAGATAGTTGATCCCAATATGCCAAAGTCAGCTACAAGGTTCCAGGTTAGACCGAATCGCGGATGCAAATGCACATCCAGGATCGGCGATCTTACTTTGATCGGGGGATGACTGGTCCCTGCAAAATAATGGAGTACTGTTAGGGATGCAAATGATGGTTTGTGCATTCCGTTTGTAATCTCCCGTACCGTAGGATGGCAACCAGATGAGACAAGTCCCCTAGCTTGTCACCGCGAAGATGCGGCCTAGATGGCGCACGGCGTCTTCGAACGTGTAGGGGTAAAAATCTGCCGCCGCCAACATGCGCCAGCCTCTGCCGTTACTTGCCTCTTGCATTGATGGCAATCCTTATGTCGAACACCGCGATGAGATAGTAATCGTCGTAGCCGCGTTCGCTTTGTCGGCGGGTCCGCAATTGCTATCTTCTTCAATCTCATGTAGGCATCATCATACGTATTCAAGCCCAGCCAGTCCGGAAGGCCGATCCCAATGGTGGAGAAGGGGTCTACCGGAACGGCCGCACTACTGTGGACGTTGTGCAAAATGATGGTGGTATCCGGTCAGAGGTATGCAAGCCAATCTTCGTTGGCACTGACCCAGACCTATATATAAGACGGTGGGTAGCGGAGAAATTATGAGATGGAAATGGAATAACTAAGTACTACATGATCAAACTCCATTACTAACCTGCTCATCGGACAAAACCCAACTACCTCTCAACATCGGCAACTCTAGCGGAGTCAACGTGTAACCATGGCCAGGGAGTGGTGGACTATTCGAATGATTGTCCCATGGAAGAACCTTCTCCTCGAGGACGCATGGAAGACCAACAAGCATGGCCTGTGTAAGCAGCGTCTTGAAAAAGTTGGTGCAGGAAGCACCGAGTCTTGCGGCGGTGAGGACGTCGGAGCGGCATGCGATTTCGCCCACGGGATCATCGTCCAAGGTCTCCCAGCCCCGACGAGGAGGAGACCCGCCTGGCGAATCCATGGGAGCAGAGACAAACTGCCTTCTCTTCGGGGGGAGGGGAACTGGCGAGGAGGAGATAAGAGTGTAGTAACCGCAGGGCCTCGTCCCTTCCAACTGTAGATCGTTCCTCAGCGAAGGGGTGAGGCTATTATTTACTAGTAGTACTCCCTCCGTCCAGGTGCATAGGGCACCTAAGAAATGGCACCATGAACTAGGCATATGTTGATTGGACGCTCTCCCTCTAGTTAATCCCGCATTAAGTGTAATGATGGTAGGACTAACCATGCATAGGCTAACGGATTGTTTCACACAATTCTTTAGGTCCAGCTTGCATGCATGCATAGAACAAGTAAATGGTAGAGGCGGCTGATTGGTTTGCATATGGAAGGGAGATAAATGTGAAGCTGAAAACGCTAAGTGCATTGGGGTAGGCATACGAGTCATTAGTGCTAACTAATGAAGGGCGACTAATATACTTGAAAATCCTAAATTCTCTTAGGTGCCTTATGCACCTGGACAGAGGGAGTACTAGCATTATGGAACATTATGGGATTGCATTATACTGTAAATAATAGCACCAGTAAGAAATTTTTGGCACTAGGTAGTAGTTTTTGGCATGGATTAAGAAATTTTGGGTATGTTTTTGCCATTTTTTGTACATGCCAACTAGTGTCAAAAAACGTCTTACATTATGTGACGGAGGAGTACGTACTTGTACTGTAGCAGTACTAGTACTACTTTTCTCAACTAGTAGTGCGATGTACTGTACTTCTAGTCTAGTCTAGTATAGTGCACCAGTTTTGAACTCTTGGATCTCAGGGCCAAGGAGCTACAGTTGGAAGTGGAGGGTACTACTATTCTCTAGAACCATCGTTGTACTATCAATGCAGGGGAAGTACACCTGCGTAGTGGCCTAGTGGGTACTCTCGATGCTCTATTCAGCCACTCCTCTCACGTAGCTGGCCTACTCGGCCGCTCCTCTCACGCACACACTAGCAGCTTGTTTATCAGCGACGGTTACTGCGGGGAAAGAACATTTGAGTTATTTGATACAGCAAGACTAGGCTTTTCGCTTCCATTTGTGGAGGTGTAATGGATCTCGTCGAACTTTGTTAGTAGTTCCTTCTTTATGAATGAGATGAAGCAAAGCTTTTGCCTCCGTTTCAAAAAAAACACGTCAAGAGGAATTTCTTTTATAGTAGAGCCGATAATGGAGTGAAGTCCATGCGTGCAACGCCACAAGCTACAAAGTAGTAGTAGAGCACTTTACGTACAGAGCCATATTGCATAGTTCCCAATGCCCCGCCAGGCTTTTCCGGCTCCTCGGGCTTAATTGGGAGGCGCTAGTTTAAATATGCTACTAGCTGATGAGGAAGCTGCAAGCGAGGTGCGACTAGGGCGAGCACGCGAGCCATGGGATGCTAGGAAGGAAAACCCGTTCACGTGACTAGGCTATCCAGTGCACCTAGATTGTGGGGCCGCACGTCCGTTTGACTTCAAAACTCAAACTACCCATGTAAAATATTGGCTCGCAGCGAAGTGTAGTAGTACTATTTAAAAAAAAGGCCGCCGTGCGTTTGGCCGGGATCGAACCCACAAAACGAGGTATACACTCCCGCGACCACTAGTAGTACTCGTTGGAGTACAACGCAACCTAGAATCACCTTTTGTCGCTAGTAGTATGTACATTGTTCCTTACAAGAAACCCCTATCATCTGCTGCTGGCTATAAGCCAGTGCCATGTCATATATGGCCCATCTTATAGCCAACATGTACAATAATAGATCAAAAGAGTGTACTACTTTTTTATTATGTGCCCACTTCTCATTCTCACAAAGTGCCTAGGAGCACGTGCTAGAGCTGGCTCTTCATGAAGAGCCCGCTTACCTTCTCTCTCCTCTTCTCTTTCCTCCAACTAAGCAGAAATATACTAGTTTATTTATTATAGCCCGCTGACTCAGCTCTATTGTACTTGCTCTAATAATGCAAGAAACCACTAAAATGCCAAGAAACTACTACCACTTGCATACGTGGCATACTTAAGATAAGACTACCTTATCAACCATTGTACATGCTCTTACCAACAAAAATCCTCGAGTGACCTCCTACCTCCGGCCCGTCCACCTAGTCATCCTCGGCCATGGGACGCAGCTACCGCCGCTGGCAGAAGGCAAGGTCAAAACCGCCGGTGGTGCGGACCCCATGTTGCAGCAGCCCGGATGCCAGCTCCCTCCGGCGCTCACGGCCGCTAGCTAGCCAAGATAGCTCCGTCCAGCTGCTTGTCTGCAAGGTTTGCTAGCTAGATTGGCACGACAGCGTGGTGGCTTGCTCGCGTGCGCCATGCTAAGGCCAGCCATCTGGCTCGAGCGAAGGCCAGTGCGGCGGCTTGCTCGCTCGTGAGTCACGCTCAGGCCAGCCTGCCAACTCGTGCGGAGGCCAGCGCGGCGTCCGGCCCGTCCGGCGGAGCGGCGGCCAACTCGGTCATCACCGGCGCCACCGACGAACATGCATCAGTACTGTTTGAAGTAATGTTCAGGAAAAATAATGATTTGAGGGGGAATAACAGGATATAAGGTCAGATGTGGGTCCCTCGTGTCAACGGTCAAACAAAATGTGTTGGTTTAAGCTGGCTCGTCAGCACCGACGTGTGGGCCAACCCTGTCATAAATGGGTTTAAACGAACCTAATCGGTAGGAGTACTAGGTAGTTTTGGCATGGATTAAGAAATTTTGGGTATGTTTTTGCTATTTTTTGTACAATAGATTCTTCCTAGGGCTGGTTGAAAGTGGTAGTTTTTTGTTAAATACTCTACATATTGTAAGTAGGAGTGAAAGTTAAGCTTTGGAAGCCAATAAGCAAGGCTAGTTACATAGTGCATATGTGTACATGATTGAAAGTAAATATCAACCATGAGTGACTAATATCTTGATGGAAAACTCGAAACTATGGAATACTAGGAAAAAATGCATGGTTGGAAATACTAGCAATGTTCATGTCCGTTGCAACGAATCATAATTAGAATAATACTTATTCACAAACTTGGTACAAAACACTCTAATTTTGATATACATATGTCACTAGAGATATATTATGTTTCAATTAGAATATATTCCTTGGGCTGTTTTGGTGAGGTCAGGGAGGGATGTGGTTGGTTTTAAGATACTAATTATGGGTTTTTCTGCAAATTGGTAGACAAGTGGGATGTTGGTGAGAAAAGGCAACAACTTACCTCACAATCGTTAGATGTAGATCTAATGGTCAGAAACGACGGATGGCAGACACACCAGCATCACCAACTTAGTCTTGTGTAGGAGTACTAGCAAGATCCGTGCATTGCACGGAACATCAAGATGCATTTTTTATAAAACACTTGTTGTGATTGACCCTTGCGGGAGTAATCCCATGTGTAAAAACTAATGATATCTCGAGAAATATGAGATAAGGTGAAGAGGAGTGGGGTGTGGTGGTGGTTGGTGGTCGGACTGAGCGGAGGCATGGGGATTGACGACGCCGGCAGCGGCCACCAGGCCAGTTTGTTCCAGAGGCTTCCTTTCTTAATTGCTCAACAATGAGGTTTGTTGGAGATAAGGATGAACGAGGGAAGGCCTTGTCTGCAAATGTGGAGAGGGGTGCGGGTATCTTTTAGTTTAATTTCCATCCGTCAGATATAGATCGGACGGTCTATATTGCAAGATGGCACACGTACCATCATCACCAACTCGGTTTTTATAAGAGAAGAAATATAATTATGGAGATACAAACGTATTATCGATACTTGCTTCCGTAAACTAGCATCTACATTCTATTCAACGCCTCGGCATGTGGGGCCTTAGCACAATGACTTCTCGACTGTGTAAAACAAAGATTTTCCCGTCGCCGACAAGGAGGGGGTGACGGCGGCGCGCTTTTTGGCTTGCTCTAGTCCTAGTAGTCATACTAGGTGGTCTAAGCACATGTAGATTTATTCTTTTTCACGTCTCGTGTTCTCCATACTGCAACGACTGTTGATGAATATATGGTAAGTTATTCACGGGGAAACCCTTGTTGAGCGTGTTTGCGAGAGAGAGAGAGAGAGAGAGAGTGCGTGTGTGATATGTTAGAGACTGAGGCAATGATAACAGATTCTTTGTGTCTATGTGTGTGGAGGATAGAGAGAGACATGTACATGGGGCTTTGTGTTGTGTAACATGGAGACACATATACATAATTAGAGAGTGAGTGTGTGAGATACACATGCGGACATGAGGAGAGATGAGGATCCAGATAAATGGGTGTTTGTGCATGTCTGTGTGTGTTTGTGCACGCGTTTGTGTGTGAGAGGGAGAGAGTGTATGTGGAGTAGAGAGACCACTGATGATGTAAACCTAGTATAAGGGAAGGGGGAATGGTGTGACATGTGTAGTAGCGAGATAGCACGGGTGCGGGCGGGGGGAGCAGACTATTTGGAAGAGACATCGAGTGTGTGTGTGGGAGAGGGGTGTGAGAGCGAGAGAAAGAGAGAGCTAGCGACGGAGAGAGAGAGAGAGAGGAAGAGAGGGGGCGAGAGGGGTCGTTTGTGTCCATAAATGGCGTATAGATAGGGAGACAATGTTGATGTTGTCCGAAATTGGCCTATGAACGGAGACGCAAGGGAAGCGAGTCATCGTGTGTGTGATAGGGACTTCATGAGAGATCTAGAATAGATGGTGTAGAGAACAATGTGCGAAATCGAGAACAATTATACATTAGGGAGCTATGCAAAGAGTCACGACATATATGTATACAGGGAAGGAGCTGGGGCGGGTCCGCATGTGGGAGAGATAGAAAGAGGAGAGTGGTGCACAAGGGGACAAAGTGTGCTTGTTTGCAGTGGGGGTGGTGTGTGAGGTGACTGCGCGAGAACCACATAACTAGGGAGATAGACGTTTGGGGGCGACGTTTTGTGTGTATGGGAAATATACACTACATAGTGCGTGTGCTTGGGTAAGAGAGATAGAGGGAGACCTAGAGAGTGAGGGAAGAGATGTGTGCATTCCCGAGAGACAAAGTGATAGAGACCTATGTTGGGGTCCGGACTTTACAAGAGAGAGGGGTGTTAATGTGCTCGTGTGTTGGTGTTTGGGGGAGAGAACGACTTCTCCATGTGTGTGTGTGGTGGTGGGGGGGTTGACTTCAGATAAAGAGTGAGGTGTCTATATTTGAGGGACTTTAGCGTAATTGAGATATTGTGCACTCATGGTTGATCAATTTGTTTCAAAGTTTGTACTATGAGATAACGATACTTTTGAACATGCATGATATACCTTGATGTACCAGAATTACAAACCTAAGATTGGAATTTTGGAATTCGACTCCATCATTAGCTTTTGTAATTCATTTAAACGGAGGTACATTTTTAAGCCGAGATTTCGTGATTTCAAATTCATATATCAAACCTAGAGATATACACATACGGGCATGTTCAAACTTTATAATCATCCACTTTATTCATACACATACACATTTTTGCTTTTGTCATCATATAGGATAAACACATTTGGAATTTCATTTGAATTGGACCATATGATGGTATTTGCTTGTAGTAGCTCAATGATCCATATTTGAATTGAATGGACAATCTAAGTTTCGAGTTGGAGACATTGATTTTCAAAACTTGCACTTTTTTTTGCGTGCAAAACAAACAAATTGTCGTCCATGATATCATAGTCGACCGTACGAGAGCAGAATACTTATAATTTTAGGCGCCAAAAGCTTTCAAACTTCCCGCTCACATCGAAATATCACGCGCCCGAAAGTTTTAGCCCTGCGATATTCCTGTTTTACCCCTGCCACATGAACGGAAAAGGGCTGCTTTGGTAACTCCATTGTTTTCCCCTCTTTGCCCCCAACATTCTTCCCCAGAGCCCCTCCCCTTCCCCTCCCCGACCCCCCAACCATGGCAAGCCGCTGAATCTAGTCCTCTGTCGCAGGGGTGGACCTCACACCCCGCCGGATCTACCTTCCGCACGTTGGAACCCCCAACTGCCAACTCACCACTCCACCGGAGTCGCTTCAGCGACTGGCTTGTCCATCGCTCCAGATCTCCTTGACCGCCATCATGGTCCACCGCACCGGATCTACTTAACCGGCGCCCTCGTCCACCACAGCATAGGCCCTTCACAGACTCCCTCGTCCGCCCCTTTGCTGGCCCTTCATACAAGCCCTTGTCCGCCGCAACAGATCCGCCTCACCGAAAGCACTGTACAATGCGCCCGCCGAAGCCTTCGTCCACTGCACCGGACCCGCTCCACGGACGCCATATTCAACTCCACCGGCCCTGCTTTACCGACGCTGCAACCTCATCAGGTTATTTCGATTTGTACTCCTTCGGTTTTTCTCTTTATCGTGCAATTGTTCACTTACCACAGATGAGCTTTATTGTATGTCGACAGGCGCCGCAACCGTAGCACCGGAGCCGCTTCAGCGACGGTGACAGCCGGCCCAAACTCAACCGCAACACGAGCACCATCGACGATCCTTAGCTATCAAGTATGACAACAATACCCATACGCCGCCGAGAATCAGGTACTATTATCCAACGGCCGGCGCCTACGTTCACTTTCCTAGCATAAGCACCGCACCTTTGAATTTCTTCAGGGCATCATTCAGTTTTTCATGAGACGCGTTATTCTGCTTGCACCTATAGGGCCATACTTCTGGCAGTGAACATGTTACATGTGCTAAATTACATACCAGTGCACATATAGTTAATATGCTTTAGTTTTGTTCTGATGCCACCTGTTGGTTCCATCAGACTGCTTAATGTTCTCTATGCTTAATTACACATCAGCAAACTAGCATGTGGTTCCGCTGCTTTTTGTTCGTTTTACCCTACATTTTCTGATGCTAGCTATTACATCACTGCTCCGAGCCTCTGTTCATTACTTGTTTGTGTGTTCTTGATCTTCCCAAGTTGCATGACTAATTTGATGCTTCTATTAATTATGGAGCTGCCAACCCCATCAAGCAAAATATTTGTTCTTTTGGGGCTGGCACCTCGAACAAGCATAAAAATAGAGGGAAGCAGATATATTGTCGTGTATGCACACACCCTTCTTTCATTAGTTTAGATGAACCATTGATGATCAATTCGGACCAGTGCATGCGATTAAAATTAATTTTACCTAAATAGATGGTGCAGAATAATTAAACTACAACAACTAGATTTGCATCCACGGGATGCTGACGATATCTTCAAAGAACATTGCAACAGCAGCTAGGCTTCACAGCAACATATGGTAAGCCAGTGTGTTTTAGTACATGTGAAATGTAATGCGAGTGGGCTGCTTTCTTGGCTTGTGCCCTCAACGTGTAATCCTACCGAATTACAAATAGTTCAGTTGTCTGCTTTGCTGTATTGCTTGATTCGAATGCTTATTTGTTGTTACGCTATACCTGAGTTGGCCAATATGTCAGCAGTGCCTGCTGTACTATCGTAAAGAAATGCATGCCTATTTCATTTGAGTCCTTAACTTTTCCTCTCAACTTCATCACAAGACTGTCTTCGTAGTTTATACGAGGCCACACTGTTAAGTGCTTTCTCAGATTATTTCAACTGCTTAGATGCCTTGGCAACTTAAATATAGCGGTTGTACACTCCCTTTCAACTAGGGATGTCAACTGGGTCCCGTTTAATCCTGATTAAAGTCCACTAGTGGTATGATAGTTCAAAAGAGTTTTTTGTTTTTTGAGGAAAATGAACTAGGGAGGTAGCAAAAACTAACTAGATGGGACTGGCGGATGTCGTTTATTTGCCACTTACATCCCTAGTTTCATCTTACCATCTTAATTTCTTTTCGACTGATGCTGCTTCAAACCATTTAAATATAGTTTTCCATGCTCAGCAATAATTCGTCTGTCGTTTACCATGTAAGCTTACTGCCTGGATCATACGATAACTATCTCTTACTGATGTCCAACGAAATCTTTCAGGATTCCATTCACACTAGGACACAATGTACAACCCTAGAATCTATTTGTGGAAGCAGTGCGCCATCCATGTTACCAGATGGTAGTAGTTTAGAGGCAACACTACCGGAGAGCAGTCTGAGCACAGATATTATAGTGCTTGAGGCTCTACTAGAGGCAGAAAGGGATGGTGTGGCTGCCATGAATGAAGTAATCTTTATCTTGAGGTTGGAAATTACGGAATTAGCGGCACGCATTATGCAAGCAACCCAAGAATTGGAGGAAGTAAGAATGTTGCATTTGAAGACAGAGGAGGTCCTGCTGTTTCTGCTATCTAAAGCCCAAGGTAATCCCGGTTCTTCTTTAGATACCAGTTGAAATTGTCATTAGATTATTGTACTTGCATGTTGTGTCATGTCTCTGAATGGATTATGTTGCAAGACCCCCTATGTTGTCCATGTGTTGTAATGATCCGAATTTTTTAGGCGAGGTAATCCTCGGTACTTGTATGATTGACATAAGGTAAACTGTTTTTCGTGTGAGCATATTGTATTGGATGAAATAACTATTTGACTCAGAGTGTATCCAACCTACTGAATTCGAATATCACGACATTTATAAATCATAATCATATATAAAGGTGGAATAAATCTTTGTTGTGGTTTTGAAGAAATAAATAACAAAATGTATAATTATCTGTGGATATTCATAATCGAATACAAATTGGATTGCATTTAGTTGCCAGGTCCTAGGGCAAACGTGAATGCTAATTCTCCCAAGTTTTAAATGAAGCGGCTAAACACCCACTATAATTTATGGGCTGCCCGAAGCAAGTGTTTCCGAGATGGAAATTACTGTCTATCCCTAACACTTGACATCCTTATCGACCGGATTTACACTGCTGTCGATAGGGGTAGACTAGTAACTTCAATCAGACGTGACACGACGGCCTCTGAGCCCATTCAGACACGGTGGGCGCCAAACGTGGGTGGCAAAACACATTTGATTCAAGATCGTCCGAAAGACATGTGTCTCTTCCTCCATTTCCCCATTCATACACGATGGGAGGCCAAAACAAACTCTCCTCATCCGAAGTCGATGTAGGCTAATATTTTAAATAGGGGCAGATGTGTAACTTCCATCAGACGTGACACAACCGCCCTACCTGTCAGCCCCGTTCATACACCGTGGGCACCAACCATGGGCGGCAAAACACCCTCTCCTCGCCCGAAATAGTTACAGGCAAATATTTGGGAGATGCGAGATTATCGTCCTATCCCCAACCGACGCGATGTCCGAAATTTTAAACGGGGGATAAGTTCGTAACTTTCCCCCATTTCAGAGAAGCGCGTGCCAACGTTTGAGATCCCCCCTCCCCTCCATTTCCCCATTCATACACCGTCGGCGGCATGACAACCTCCGCACTGCGGCCAGCCTCCTCCGTCCGCCACCCCATCCTCCACCTTGCCAGAGCCGCTACCCCTACCCCGTCGTCCACTGCAAGAGATGGACGTCTCTCATCCACGACGCTAGACCAGGATCCTTTCATCACCTCCTCTTGCTTCATCGGCGCCATCGTCCACCTTGCCGTTGCCGCTCCTACGACCGCCTCGTCCACGGCAACATGATATATCCCCCGACCCGACCGTCTGCCGTCTAAAGTCTTCTTCCCCGCCGCCGACAGCCATCGCACCCGCATCACCCTCAACATATCAGCATAAGCCTACACGACGTCGCAAGAGAGGTGGTACTCTTCCATATGTGCTTAAGTTATTGATCTCACCCGGAAAATAGATCGTAATTTGTTTACTATACTTTTCTTGTCCGTACCAAATCGTAGTGGCTAGTTGAAAGCAAACATTAGTTGCGAAGTAGCTTTCTATGGTTTGCACCTTCAGATCTGCTATGGCACAGGCACTATACTCATAAAGCTCATGGTTTCCCCCCTTTATATTCACTACCATCATCGTAGGTGCTTCGTGTCGTGCTAGCACTGCTCCTCAAGACCTCAACTCAAAGCTTACATGTTGAAATACGAATCTGATATGATGCTCACATCACTAAAACAGAGAACGTTTAATTGGTGACCTAATGTTCCTATATTCGTTTCGAAAAGCATGTGCGCCACCCACTGGTCCAGCTAGTTCCAATTTCCTGATTTTTCTCTTGATGCTTAGGGTTTTCCCCTTTTATCTACTCTACTATGATCTGCGTAGGTGCTTTCTGTCGTACTAGCATTACTCCACCCTTCAAGCTAAACAACACAACACTCAGAATTCAAAAGCTTAGTTGTTCAAATATGATTGTGATATGATACTGATATTAGTTAACCGACACATTTAATTGGTTAGCTAAAGGTCCCACTTGAGTTTCCAAATGCATGTCGCGACATATAGAGAGACAGCATAATTGCATTTCTTTGTCACTTGTTGCCCGTACTTTCTTGTCCATACCAAATCTTAGTTGTTATTTCAAAGAAAACATCGGTTGCTAACTACCCTTTGCGCGGTTTGCAGCTTCAGATATGCCATCCCACTGCCACGGTCAACACTATACTCATCATGCTTATGTTTTCCCCATTTTATGATGACCACAATCAGCCTACGTGGTTCGTGTCATAATAGCACTGCTCCACCCATCGAGCCAAACAAGCTGAGTTGTACAAATTCATATCTGATATTATTGCTGATATTAGTAAAACTGAGAGATGTTTAATTGGTTAGCTAAATGTTCCTACTTTAGTTTCGAAATGCATGTGAGCCACATATGGAGAGACCGGAAAGAATAGTATTTCTCTGTGCGCTCTGGTTCATAATGGGTGGGCAACCGACATTGTATTGAAAGACTTGTAATATCTTCAATCTGGTTGCTCTTCTGCTCTTCTTTAAGATGATATTCTTCTCTTGCGGTCGACTGGTCAGGTCGAGTTGTTCTCCCTTAGTATATTTTGAATCTGTCAGGTTAGGTCGACTTGTTCTTCTTTACTATATGTTGAAGCTTTCATCTGCGAAGTGTCATCACTTCTGGAGCTCTCATATTTTGAGTAGTAGGCAACATTATATTAATTCACACAACAAATTACAGCATGCATGGCATCTTTTAAAAGAATTGCAGAGATAGCACAAAGTGGTTTACAGGGAGGCAGTATTGGATTAGAATCACTTTTGCATTACAAAGAAAATCTCACTTGTTTTTATGTTTTCATGCATGTCAGATATTAAACATTATCAAAATGAATATGAGAATGGACGCCCGAGAGGAATATTGCGGAATGATCCACTGGCTAACAAACTTGGCATGGTGGAGGATGGCCTATCTTATTCACCCATCAAAGTGCTTGCTCTAACTTTGCAAAGTTGTATTGGTCGCACATATTTTGCATCTGACCTCTTGCATTACTTCTACTTTATTACACAATATGCTTAGTTTAAGCATCATATATGAGTATATGCCATACCTATCCATTTTCTGTACCTATTCCATGTGTTGTCACACTATGTTTTTCCAGTCAAATGTTGTTCTTTCGTAATAGATGTCCAAAAGGAAGAGGGTGAGTGCAGATCATCAAGGAGTACAAACTAGGTATTTGTAAAAGGTAGTGATACCTGTTAAATCAGATAGATCAGCAGCCACAGAAAACACAGGCCCAACTGTACAACACTTTACCCCTACTCCAATGGCCAAACCCCTATTAGAACTGCTGGGAGCCCAGCGTTAGGTACTGTCTATGATATCAATTCAAAATTTGAACTCCTAAATTTCTGCTTGTGCCTTACCTTCTCTTTTGTATGAAAACTAATTTCAGATGAATCTCCTTGCTCAAAGGATCATATGATCGCAAAACAATAATGGGCTCTGCATTGCTCTTGTCAGTACCTCTCTCCCTTTTGCCTTGTAACGCTGTACTTAATTAATTGCTATTTGATTATGTATCATCAGTCTGCACCTGAGCTTCATTATCCTATGTTTCTTCCAATATTATTTGATCTATATTTACTCTTTGCAAAATGTAGAATAATGGCAACGCTTATAAAGAATTTTCTTTGGGGAATTTATTGAATTATCCTTACATCAACATGGAGAAGGGCTTTGTCCATCCCGTGTTAACATGTAATGTAAGTTCATCCTTCTCAAGCCTTCAAACTTTGTTCTAGTATAGATTTGGATAGGCATAATTTCCTCCACTGCTGTTTGCTTTGATGTTTACATCTGATTGGATGTTTGCAACAACAACCAGTTTCAAATTGTAGTTGTAAAAACATGTTCCTTATGCAGAACAGATCCATTAATTTGCTTATATAATTGTGAAATATGTTATGTGTCTCCTTGTTTCTCTTCCAGACTCGTATCTCTTACGCCAGGCAGAACTTTAGGGAAGATAGTGAGCCAAACCATCTTGAGGACAGTTAGATGACCCCAAGGTCCTATCTTGATGAAGATAGTGAGTTGAAGCTACTCACCAGCAGGTGTGAGACAACCTCTGTGCAGTCGCTGCCTCAATCAGTTCGACTTCTTCAGTCTCAACTTAAAGCAAAAAGGCTTGCTTCAGCTCAGCTCCGACTTGATGTCAAAGATGCAATGAAGATGTCACAGGATTGTTGTGCGCACCATCATGCCTTAAATCTAGTGTTGATGCATCTATCGTTGACACAACTTAGATCTATGCAGCTTCTTCAGCTGTTTGGGGGGCTCGACCTGGCCAAGCCTAGTGCCTTCTGAAGTGCTCTCAGTTTTGTATATTCTTTTGTCGGCGCGTTTTATTTGCACTGGTGGCGAACTTTGATGCCCAGTGGATGTAATATGTGTGATACCCATGATAGCCTAGCTTAAGTTGCTTGCTTATTTATTTCCTTGTTGTCTTGTTTATTTGTTTGCTTGTAGTCACTGCAGTTCTTTTTCCGCGGTTTGCTAGTGGCTGCAATAACCTATTTTTTAAAACTAGGCCACAATAACCATGGGCTAATATTTACTATAGTGACACTAGGCATCCTATGGGCCGTAGAAATAGTGGGCCTTCTACGGGCCATAGAAACAGTGGGCCTTCTATGGGCCGTAGAAACAATGGGGCTTCTACGGGCCGTAGAAACAATGGGCCTTCTACGAGCCGTATCATCAATGGGCCTTATACGGGCAGTATGATCAATTGGCCAAACATGGGGCAATAACAGGCCGCATTATGGCCGTAAAAGGGCTAGAGTTGGAATCATTCGTTCATGGGCCGACCATAACGGGCCATCATTAATAGGTCGTATTTGATGGTGCTATGAAAACAACCCAACGTATTAACGAACCACAAACGGGCCGACTGTAACCACGGGCTGAATTTGGCCCACAAGCAGAAGTAACGGGCCATAAGTAAACGAATGCTGGAAATGAGCCCAAGAATAAATGGGCTCTAAGAAGGCCGAAAGATAACATGGGCTAGAAACGGCCCAACGGAATAACGGGCCGTTAATGGGTATAAAGTGATACACTGTTCATTACGGGCCAGTTTCACCACGGGCCGTTAATGGGTGTAAAGTGATACACTGTTCATTACGGGCCTATTTCACCACGGGCCGTTAATAGGCCAAGAGTTACATAGGGCCTCATATGGGGTGAAAGACGTCATGGGCCATACATGGGCCAGAAGTGAAAATGGGCTGGAATCATATTGGGTGGCCCAGATGACGCTACTGGGCCTAATTCGGATAGGGCGTAACGGGCCTTGGGTTAGCGGGCTATAAATGGGCTATATGCGAACATGTCGTTAACAAGCTTTACATGGGCTGGCCCGCCACCTTTTGACCAAGTCAAACGGGCCGGCCTTTTCAGAGGAATGGGCCTCTGTTGGGCCGTGCCACATGTTTACGTATCATAGGCGCCTTCTATCCAATGAGTGGATGCCATCTATCCCAATGATGAGCCGACACGTGTTGCCTCCAGCCAATGATGATTTTACACGTGGAAAATCCCCATTGGTCAGGGCTGTTAACGGGTTATCGGATCCAAAACCCGACCCGATAGCTTAACGGTGTTCAGTTATGGTGGATGCCACGTGTCGGTCACCCTTGACGAAAGCACTTCTGTGACGCGGGATTTATCATCATGGAAGTGGACGCTTCTGTGATGATAATTTTTGTAATGTCATGGAACACTTCTACGATAGCACAGGTATGACTATCTTGATTCTGTCATAAAATTGTCATGGATGTACATGCATGACAGAAAATGCGACCTACTGTGACAAACATGTATCATCACAGAAGTGTATTTTTTTGGAGTGTATTTATCTATCTTTGGTAGCCTTTTCTATAGGGAAATGCCTCCTAGTGCTTCCACCAAGCCTTGGTAGTTCGCTACTGCTCTTGAACACATGGATTGACCAGCATGTATCCTTCTTTGGTCATGTGTCTATCCCTACGGGGAAATGTCACGCGATATTTACTAAAGTTCTTGTGGCTTTGCTACAGCTTGGTTACACTCAGTGCTGACCGACATGTGCATTGCTGGGTTACATATGCTTGTCCCTGTATGTTTGTGACACCTTGGTTTATGACTAGTCATGACGACTCGGGTTCTCTGTCATATATGGATGCTAGTGGCCTAATCATATATGTGAGCTAAAAGACGCAAACGGTCCCGACCAAGGTAAAGGTGGCAGCCGTGGGTTACCATGTGTGAGGCCGCAAAGTGATATGATGTGTTACATGCTAGATCGATGTGACTTAGGATTGGGGTCCCGGCAGCTTTGGTATGAGAGCCTCACTGCCTATAGGATTACCAAGCCAAACTGGTCGATGTTGAGTCTAGAACTGCTTAAGTTATGTAAGGGAATTGATTGTGCAAGGAAACATAAGACTCTTTTTACTCCTTACCTTCGTGTCCTCTAATTCTGAGTCACCCTCTTCTTTTCTACGGGGATTAAGAAACTAGGGTTTCTCATCTATCTATCTATCTATCTATCAGGATGACGAGTGATACGTCTCGAACATATCTATAATTTTTTATTGTTCCATGCTGTTATATTTTCATTCTTGGATGTTTTACAATCATTTTATAGCAACTTTATACCAATTTTGGGGTCTAACCTATTAACATAGTGCCCAGTGCCAGTTGTTGTTTTTTGCTTGTTTTTTACTTCGCCAAATATCAGTACCAAACGGAGTCCAAACGCATCGAACCGTTTTGGAGATTCTTTGGACCAGAAGACAACTTGGGAGCCAAGGAAGCACCAGAGGGGAGGCCCATGAGGCCCACAAGACACCAGGGCATGCTAGAGGCCCCTAGCACGCCCTGATGGGTTATTGGGCCCACGAGGGTCTCCTAACCGCCTCTCAGCTCTATAAATACCCAAATATTCCAAAAACCCTAGGGGAGTTGACGAAACACAATTCCACCCGCCGCAAGTTCCAGAACCACGAGATCCAATCTAGAGCCCTATTCCGGCACTCCACCGGAGGGGAACATGATCACGGAGGGGTTCATCATCCTCATTGGTGCTCCTCGGATGATGCGTGAGTAGTTCACCATAGATCTACGGGTCCGTAGGCAATAGCTAGATGGCTTCTTCTCTCTCTTTTTGATTCTCAATACAATGTTCTCCTCATTGTTCTTGGAGATCTATTTAATTTGTTGTAATGACTTTTTGCGGTGCGTTTGTTGGGATCCAATGAAGTTCGAGTTTATGATCAGATCTATATGCATAAATATTATTTGAGTTTTCTTTGATCTCTTATATGCATGATTATTTATAGCCTCGTATTTCTTCTCCGAATCCTTGGTTCAGTTAGGCCGACTAGATCGATTTTTCTTGCAATGGGAAGAGGTGCTTTGTGATGGTTCGATCTTGCGGTGTCCTCACCCAGTGACAGAAGGGGTAGCGAGGCAGGTATGTATCGTTGCTATTAAGGATCAAAGGATGGGGTCTGTTTCTACATGAATGGATCTTGCCTACAACATGTCATCGTTCTTAGTGCATTACTCTGTTTCTCCATGAACTTAATACACTAGATGCATGCTGGATAGCGGTCGATGTGTTGACTAATAGTAGTAGATGCATGCAGGAGTCGGTCTACTAATCTTGGACGTGATGCCTACATACATGATCATTGCCTTGGATATCATCATAATTATTTGATCTTCTATCAATTGCCAAACAATAATTTTTTTACCCAACATATTCTATTTTCTCGAGAGAAGCTACTAGTGAAATATACGGCCCCCGGGTCTATCTTTTATCATATTGTTTTCAGATCTATATTTCCAAAAACCCAAAAATACCTTGCTGCACTTTTTCTTTACTTATTTTATTTTGTGTTCTTGCTAGATCTATTTATCCAATCTCATACAATTTAATCTATCTTTTTACCATGGAGGGAATGTAAACCCCTCTTACACATCAGGTTGCAAGTATTTGTTCGTTGTGTGCAGGTAGTGTTTACATAGTGTTGCTTGGTTCTCCTACTGGATTGATAACCTTGGTTTCGTAACTGAGGGAAATACCTACAGTAGCTATACTGCATTATCCCTTCATCTTTGGGGAAATACCGATGCAGTTTCAAGCCGCATCAAAAGGTATTTATGGCACTATTCCCGAGGAGACATCATCAACATCTATCAGGTACCCAATCACAAATCTCATCTCCTTGCAATTTACTTTATTTGCCGTTTGCCTCTAGTTTTCATCTCCCCCACTTCTTAAACGTTTTTGCAAAAACACAAAAATATTTGCCTTTTTTTGCCTTATTTCCGTTGCCTTTTTCTTGTTTGCCTCTTTGCTTGTGTTGCCACGTGCCTTTTAGTTGCTTGCATCTTGGCTTGCTAAATATCTATTGATATGGATCCTCCCACTTGCTAATTGCTATGTCTCCAACGTATCTATAATTTATGAAGTACTCATGCCATGTTTACAACAATTTTATATGGTTTTGGTATGATTTGATTAAAACTAACCGGGATTGACACTGTTTGCAGTAGAACTACTGTGGTGTCATTTTTTGTGCAGAAATAAAAGTTCTCGGAATGGGCTAAAAAGTTATGGTGATTTTTATGCACCAAAAGAGACCCCCGAAGCACAAGAGCTGTACCAGAAGCTTCACGAGGAAGCCACAAGCCTCCTAGGTGCATCCCAGGGGGCACCCTGAGGGCTTGTGGGCCCCTTGGGCACCTCCTGACTTGTTTCCGAAGCCAAAAATTCTTATAAATGCCAAAACCCCTGAAAAGAACCCTAGATAAAAAGTTCCGCCGCCGCAAGCCTCTGTAGCCACAAAAAATTAATCTAGCCCATCTCCGGCACCCTGCCAGAGGGGGCCATCATCACCGGTTGCCATGGAGGAGGAAGCCATAGGGAGCCATCATCACCATGGAGGCCAAAGAACAAAGGGAGAACCTCTCCCCATCTAGGGGGGTCCATGGAGGAGGAAGCACAAGGGGGAGTCTCTCTCCCGCCAAGGGAACCATCGCCGCGGTGATCGTCTTCATCAACATCACCTTCCTCATCTCTTTTAAGCGGTCCACTCTCCCGCACCCTGCTATAATCCCCTACTTGAACATGGTGCTTTATACCACATATTATGATCCAATGATGTGTTGCCATCCTATGATGTTTTGAGTAGATTTCTTTTGTCTTTTGGGTTGATTGATGATCTAGATTGGTTTGAGTTGTATGTTTTGTTTTAGTGCTATCCTATGGTGCCTTCTGTGCCGCCACACGTGAAGGATTCCCGCTGTAGGGTGTTGCAATACGTTCATGATTCGCTTATAGTGGGTTGTTAGAGTGACATAAGCTTAAACCCGAGTAAGGGGGTTGTTGCGTATGGGATAAAGGGGACTTGATACTTTAATGCTGTGGTTGGGTTTTACCTTAATGATCTTTAGTAGTAGCGGATGCTTGCTAGAGTTCCAATTATAAGTTCTTATGCCTCTCCCTCATACAAAATTGAAATAATGATTACCATTCTTGTTAACAATTGCCTAGGACAATTCTGCACATCGTTCCATCATTATTCCACACTCACTATTTTAATATATTATACTATATTCTAACTTTATGATAACATCACCTATTTTTATATTTTAGTTCTCCGATATCATCCAACGCTATCCTCTTCATACCCACAATGTAGTTTTATTTCTCATTTCTAGATGAAACCAGGCGTTTGGTGTCCGTAGAGTCGTATCAGTGGCGGATAGGACTTCAGAGAATATTGATCTTACCTTTAGCTCCTTGTGGGTTCGACACTCCATACTTATCACTTCCACCTCCTTTGGAAATTGCTATGATGATTCCTTGCACTTGGGGATTATCAAGGTCTTTTCTGGCGCCATTGCCTGGGAGCAATAGCGTGGGGTTGATATTCTCGTGTATGCTTGTTTGCTTTGTTCACTAAGTAGATTTTGTTTTCCCTTTTGTTTTTGTTTTCTTTAGTTGTGGGTGAAACAAACAATTTTTTTAAAGAATGCAAAATACAAAAAAATTACTTGCCTCTTATGCCTAAAAACTTTTTCAAAAAGAGAAGTGATTGGAAGGTTATGCATTGGAGAAGTGAGGGTCGACCTTGAAAACTTTTGTTCATGCTCATGGAAACAATGTAGAATTTTTCATGGAAGTTTCTCAAAAATAATTATCCCCTTGTATATATCCATTGTATTATAAAAATAATGTGCCAAGTTTTGGTTTTAGGATGATTAGTTTGCTTCTTTGCTATGTGTGGTGCAAAAACATAAACTTTGGATGTAGTGCGTGAATTTACATTTTTTACTAGAACGTTAAAAGTTTCTGAAATTTTAACATAGTGCTCCTAGATAAATGGTTTATTTTGTCCTAATTTTTTAGAATGTTTTGAGTTATAGAAGTATACGAAGTTTCCAGATTGCTATAGAATGTCCTGTTTTTGACAGATTATGTTTTCTATGTGTTGTTCACTTATTTTGATGATTCCATGGGTTGTATCGGGGGTATGAACCATGTTGAAGTTGGAATAGCGTAGATATAATGCTAATATGAAATTGGAATGAGTTTACAACCATACCTAAAGGTAGTGATTTGCTTTATTATACTAACGGATGTCATCAGGGTTTTGTTAAGTTTTGTGTGGATGAAGTGTTCAAAGATTGAGGAGTTATCAATATAAGAGGAATAAGGAGATGCAAGAGTTCAAGCTTGGGGATGCCCACGACACCCTAAGTAAATACTTCAAGGATACTCAAGCATCTAATCTTGGGGATGCCCCGGTGGGCATCCCATCTTTCTTCTTCAACAATTACCGTATATCTCGGTTTTTGTTTTGTTCACATGATATGCATCTTTTGTGTTTTTTTCTTTTGCTTTATGCGCCATGCTAGTATGAGATAGTCCTTCGTTGATTTATAGAATACTCTTTGTGCTTCACTTAAATCTTTTGAGTATGGCTTTAGAGAATGCTTCGTGTGCTTCACTTATATAGTTTGAGCTTCACTTAAACCTTTATGCGCTTCACTTAAACCTTTTGAGTATGGTTTTATAGAATACTCTTTGTGCTTCACTTAAATCTTTTGAGTATGGCTTTATAGAATGCTTCGTGTGCTTCACTTATATAGTTTGAGCTTGGATATTGGACTATCTACATTAATTGTAGAATGCTCTATGAACTTAACTTATATCTATTAGAGTATGAATAAAATTATCATCAAAATTGGGCTTGGAAGAGTATCATTAAAATATCACTGCTTAGCTAAAAAGCTTTAAAGAAAAGTTCTTGTGTAGAGACAACCCAATATTTACCCCTACTATTTTTAGTGTTCTCATGATTATGCTATTGTCGTAATCATGTTTTATAGCTTTTGTTTCAATAAAGTGCCAACTAAGACCTTTGGGATGATCTATGGTGGTAGTTGATTTGATCTTCTAGAAAACAAGAACTTTTGCGCTCATTGCCAGAATTGTAAAAGATCACAGAAGCATGATCTTGATCTGGATTTTTAAACATGATTGATATACAAACTTCCTAGGTTTTCCTAATATTTCAGAATTTTTAGAGTAACAGAACTATGGTTGTTGTTCAGATCATTACAGACTATTTTGTTTTTGACAGATTCTGTTTTCAATGCATAGTTTGCTTGTTTTCTAGTTTCTATGGCTTATATTGCTCAATATAAATTGTAGAAATTATATGGTATAGTAGGCATTGTGTGACAAAAATTATGAATCTTATCTTGACAATACCAAAGTGAATGATTTATCTTTATCATACTAACCCATCTCACGAAGTTCCGTTAAGTTTTATGTGATTGAAGTTTTCAAGTTTTGGGTGAGATATCGATATGAGGAGAATAAAGAGTGGAAATACCCTAAGCTTGGGGATTCCCAAGGCACCCCAAGGTAATATTAAAGGAAGACTCGAGTGACTAAGCTTGGGGATGCCCTCCGGGCATCCCCTCTTTCGTCTTCAAAACTATCGGTATACCTCGCTTGGAGCTATATTTTTATTCGCCACATGATAGGTTGGATCATTGGATCTAAAATCTTGAATGAGAGAGAGTCCTCACATGGCTATTTAACTAATTGACTACGCATTGATCTTCACTTATATCTTTTTGGAGTAGTTTTTCCATTTACTCTTGTGGTTCACTTATATCCTATGAGTAAATGGTTGAATGAATTGAATATCATAAATCTAAAATTATATAAGTTTTATATGCTTATACCATGTGGAGTAATTACTTAACATATAAGAAGTATAGGTGGTAAAATTTATTGAAAGTTAGCAAACACCGCATTGGTCACTTGAACAATTCATGAAAGAATATTGAAGGAAGAGAGATTTCACATATAAATATACTATCTTGGACATCTTCTATGATTGTGAGACCCATTAATTATTTTCAATCTTGAGAAAATTAGTTGAAGTTGGACAAGGAAGACAACGTAATGAGTTATGTTTGGGTATATTTGTGTAGAAGTTATATTGTTATGGATCCTCCAACATGTGGTGCTTGTTTAGGACACTACAAAAAAAGACACATCCGTGACATTTTGGGCCAAATGAAAATTTTCTATGTCATGCTTATGACACTTCTATGATGATAATTGTGACAAAACACGGTATCATCATAGATCTGGTGGGCTCCTACTTCCATGACAGAAAATGGGCTTTTAGTCCTGGGCGGGCCGGAGACGCGGCTGCATGACATTCTTTGAGCCATCCATGATGGAAAAAACCATGGTAGAAGCGAGGGCGAGGAAAATATCAGGGAGTTCCCGACTACGGTGGGTGGTCGGGGCCGAGCGATGCACGTTTGTCTCATACACGTATGCGCGTGGATGCGAGGCGTTGGGCTCTAACTGAATCCGAGCGAGGTGTTCCCCTACTGAACCCGAGCTATTGCACTGCAGGCTACACGTTACTGAACCCGATCGATCAATCTATCTAGCTGTTAACTGAACCTGATCGAGCGATTCCTTCGCTACTGCTGCTAACTGAAGCCGATCGAACCAGCTGCTGCCTCTTGATGAACAATTAGCGTTGTTTGGGAGAGTTGATGAACAGTTCCTGGTGTGGGTTGGATGAACAGGACCCCGTGGTAGTAGAGGCCATTGCCGTTGGATGAACAGGACCCTGATCGAGCCGGTTGGGGGTGGATGAACAGGACCCCGTGGAGGGCTGGTTGAACAGTAGCCGGTGGAGGGTTGGTTGAACTGTAGCCGGTGGAGGGAAGGATGAACAGTAGCCCGTGGAGGGGTGGTTGAACAGGACCCCGTGGAGAGGGTTGGTTGAATAGTAGCCGGTGGAGGCTGGATGAATAGGAGCTCGTGGATGAACAGTAGCTAGTGGAAGCAGGAGGGACACGCGTCGTGGATGAACAGTCGCATGTGGAGGTTGGAGGAGGTCGATGGTGGATGAATAGTAGCTCATGGAGGCAGTAGAAGGTGGATGAATAGTAGCCCGTGGAGTCCCGTTTTGTGGTAGGCCACACCCCTCCTGATCAATAGGACCCCTGTTTTGACTTTAGGAGGTCAAAGAGAAGTCCATTTCATCCGTTTTGCGGTACGCCACACCCCTCCCGGTGAACATGATCCCGTTTCGACCGTAGGCGGTCGAACACAAGGCCGTTTCCTCTGTTCTGCGGTACGCCAGGCCTCATTTCGTCTGTTCCGTCCAAGCCGGTTGGCTCCCGATGAACACGAGCATTTCGTTGCCTCCCGATGAACACGACAACGCAGTTTCTCCATTCCAACCCAGCCATGTACATGAGCCCTGGTCATACGTATGCGCGAGTAGGTGTTGGAGACCGCGCCCGTATGTACGTAGGTGGTCGTATTTACTTTCTTGCACCCTGGTTGTACGTACATGTACAGTCTATGTCCGCGCCTCTACTACGACATGTGTCCTTCCTTACTCGGCCACGGTTGATCATTGCAGCCTGCAGACAGACCGATCGACCAGTATGTACGTACACATTGGCGACCAGAATGACAACGCTACGTACGCTTCGACCATGTGGGTCCCGACTGTCAGGGAGGATAAGGAGGCACTTCCTTGCGTGCGAAGTTATTGCTGGTGGGTCCTAGCTCGCAGGGGGAGAATCATTTTTTTGCCCGTAATATGGACACACTTCCTTGCATGCGAAGATGTAGCTGGTGGGTCCCAGCAGTTAGGGGGAACATTTTTTTCAAGAAATATGGTGGCCCGTCTGGTGGTTCCCCGTAGTCAGGTGGAGGAACAATTATTTTATGCGTAATAAGGTTGCACTTCCTTGCTCCGACCATGGACCCAGCTGTCAGCCTCTCCACGTACAGTACTCTTGTGATGAAAGTCGTTCCTTGACCACATTGACCTTGCCACGCCGAGAGCACCAAGGCGTTAGACGACGGTGAGGCCTAGGAAGGGTACGATGCGGAGCCGGGAGGACGCGGTAGTGGATGCCCACGTGGAGAGGAGTACGAGGGTTGACTAATTCAGCTGCGGTGTGAGGCTGCCATCGCCGTAGAATAACAAGGGTTGTGTGTGAGTAGAGGGATGGCCTGACTAGCGGTGGGAGTAGTAGGGGGTGGTGAGGCCTTCACGGCAGCACAGCCGACCACGGGAGGCAGGAGCACGCGGTGGTTTGGATGGCTGGAGCAAGAAGACCATAGGTTGAAGAAGCACTAGGGTCGTTGGATGGAGATCATACGGTCATTGGAGCTAGAATCGTTCATATTGACTAAGTTGACAAAGCCCTCCATTTGTGTCAACTAAGTAGGCCCACAAGTGAGCCTCCCACTATGGTGGGTCCCAGCTAGCAGGGGGAGTATTCATTTTTTTGTGCGTAATAAGGAGGCACTTCCTTGCGTGTGAAGATATAGCTGGTGGATCCGAGCTGTCAGCAGGAGGAACGTTTGTTTCACGATATACAGAGGCCCTTCCAGTGGGCTCAGCTGTCAGGTGGAGGCATCATTATTTTGCGCGTAATAAGGAGGCACTTGATTGTGTGGGTCCCTATTGTCAGCCTCTTCCAATTGCTGTTGTTTGTTGACCATGTTGTCAACACCGCGTCGAGAGCACAAACGCGGTGGACGAGGGCGAGGCCTAGGAAGGGAACGACCCGGAGCCGGTGAAGCCATAGCCGCGGATGCCCACGCTGAGGGGAGTACGAGCACTGACTGGTCGGTTGCGGGGTAAGGTTGACGTCGTCGGAAAATAACTGGATGTGCGGGTGGGTAGAGGGATGGCCTAGCGGCAGCACCACCGGCCACGGGAGGAGGGAGCAGGCAGTCCCGCCGGCGTTGGTTTGGGTAGCTGGAGTAGGAATATAAGAGATTGAAGAAGCACGGCGGTCGTTGGATGGACATCCAACAATCACTGCTCTATGTTGACTAAGTTGACAAAGCCTTGCGTACGGGTCAAAAAATTAGGACAACATCATCGACAAAGTAGTAGGCCCAGAAGTCAGCCTCCAAATCTATGGAAAACAGCATACAACCCATTATCCATTATTTTCAATAATTTACAGCCCATTTGCTAATTCTTAAGGATATTTTGAAGCCCGTATTCTTTTTATTAGCATTACAGACCATATATTCTGGGTACTGCTAAAAAATTCAAAGAAAATTTGCATGTTTCGGTGGCGTCTGAACTCTTTTAATCATGAAATTTTGAGTCACATCAAAAATAATTTTTAAAAATTATATCAACATGAAATTCAAAAAAAATCTCTACAAAAAATGAATGAATTTAAAATCTTAACTAGCAAGATGCCCGTGCGTTGCACCGAACATGAAGATGCATTTGTATGAATAGTTTATCTTGTGGGGGAAAAGGATGGACGAGGGAAGGCCGTATCTGCAAATGTGGAGAGGAGTGCGGGTAAATCATCATAGTTTCCTTCCTATCCATTATATATAGATCGGATGGCCTATATTGAAAGATGGCAGGCACACCATCATCACCAAGTCTGCTTTTTATAAGAGTAGAGATAGATAAATCTAGAAAAAACGATATTTTAAGGTAATTGCCGGTTGGCTTTGGTTTAAAAATTTACAGCCCATTTCATACAACTTATAGCCCATTTTCTGGGGAAGCCCATTTCTTACTACTTACACCCCTCCTTGTCTTGAAAGATTTGCAGCCTAGCAAAGCTGAGAAAAGCAAGTAGGCCTCGGTTGGGTATTCTCCAAATAAAAGAACTAGGCTAGCCATTTTCAGAAAGAAAAAAGATATCAACTGGGCTCATCATTTGCTTAAATAAAAGTGTAAGCGTGGGCTAGACAGGCCACAACCCCCGCATAGCGCGCAGTTGAGCTCCGTCTCTAAAACTAAAAAACAATTGGTCGAGCTACTGGGTCCCTGGTGTTATCCGCTTGTTGTGTAATTATCTCGTTTATTGACTACATTGACAATGGCATGGGACCTAGTTGTCAAACAATTAGGAGGAAGAATTTTTTTGGCTTGTAATAACGAGGCACCTACTTGCATAATGCAATGAACCTGTGGGTCCCTACTGTTAGCCTCTCCACGTACAGTCATCTCATGATTCCTCTTGGTTGTTGGCCATGTTGACAATGCAAGAGGATGGCGGGCACAGCGAGCAAACCAAGGCGGAGAACGACGTCAAGGCCTCGGACGGGAACGACCAGGAGCCGTGGAAGATGCGGCAGTGTAGTGGCAGGTGGAGGGGAGTACGAGGGCAACAACATGCAACTCAAGCTTACAAACGGTACAAAAAGCCCAAGGATTAATTGTTCATCAAATTTAGACAAAACCCAGATTGAACATGGCAATAACATCTAACCCAACCACTCTTTTTCGCAGTCACAAACAAATGGATGACTATAATTTGTTGTAAATAGAATCAACATCATGTGCAAAAAAATATTTATTGGAGGCTGACTATAATTTGTTGTAAATAGAAGCCGAGCACCATTTAGAAGCCCATTTGTCCACTTGAAACTTCTTTTTTTGCTGTTCAACGTGTCCGTCCGTGAGAAATCTCTTGTTGTAAAACTTAAGCCTCACGGACAATAGTAACCTCGCATTCAACAGGAAGAATGTGACAAAGCTTCTATTTTCCTGGTTGGATGCATATCCTTCCATTGTTATTGTCCTCAAACGAATGTCATGAGAACCGAGAAAGTCATGGTTCTTATTACGCCACCGATTGTTCATATGTTTTGGTCACAATGCTTAAGTAGACATGAAGATTTGAAAATAGTTAAGGTCTGGAAAAAGAGTATGTCGAAAGAGCAATAGCTGAACGGTTAATTCTAATACAATATATACGGTCATTCAATGTGGATGAAATCATCACCTTTATATATAAATTCTCCAGAGATCGAAAGCATCGTAGCAAGCCAATAATTATGTTTAGATCATAACTAAACATTCCGATATATAAGATCTTGACAGAATCCAACAACATTGATAGGCTATCCATGGACGAACTCTTCATTAAGCATATAACATAATATTAGTACCCAAAGTGTACTCCAAGATGATACAAAACTTATGCGCACAAATGAAAAATGCAGCTTATGATTACAAATGTGTAGATGATAATATACGGTACCTAAAAAAGTGAGGAGCCAAACACCAACTTCTTGTGATCATTAAACGGATCATGAATTACACCCAAGGTCTCTAGTTTGGGCGCAGAGACGACAGGTATTTGCGAAGGTTTATAACAACAATGAAGGAGCAACCTTTGAAGTGAAGGGACATCTTCAATGATGAGTTGTTGTCCTTCAAAACAAATTCTAATGATTTTAAGGTGGGTTGACTTTATTTGCAGACAACTGATAGGGATTTCTACTTCCAAAACAATCAACAAGCGCTCTAGGGCAGGGCAACTAGAGTGGATGATGATGTGCAGTGAGGCCTCCGACAAATAAACCACCAGAAGCGAAAGTTTTTTTAGTAGTGGGAGTCAAAGCATTTGTACCAGATCGTCTGGTAGATGGCACTGGGTGAAGGTGGCGGTATGGAGAGAGGAGGAAAACCACGAGATGGACAACAGTGGAGTGGACAGAAATTCTTGGTGTTCAGTTCGTGGTATGAAACTTTTGTGGTAATGGTATAACTCAAACTGCTGGAGTTTTTTGAATTCAGGGGATGTCAGCCAAGCATCCACCATGCTGGGTATGGACAGCAGGTAGCATGTCGAGATGCAGAGGCGTTGAATAGGGCCTTGCTGGTGAGAGGAGACGATGGCTCTGAGGAGATCAAATTCAAGAAGGATAGATATCTGACGACAATCAAGATTGAGGGGCACGGTGCACCATAGAGGGCGTCACCAAGTCGAGAGGACTTGTGTGCGGCAGCAATCCTTGGTGGGGAGAAGCGAGATGATCTCCCCAAGGATGTCATCTAGGAGATCGCTAAAGTGGTCCATCGGAGATTCTACGGGTTCCTCGGATCCAGGTGGGAGGGGGGCTCGCCGCTTCTCCCCATGCTGCCGGGTGCGGGATCTACAACCGGCGTCGCCGCTGGAGGGAGCCTCATCTTCTTGGAGCTGGGGCCAGCCGACACCATTTACCTTGCGGGCGTCGCACCAAGCTCACGGGTTTGAGCAGAGTAGCCAGAGACGAGCCTAGTGGCAGTGCGAGTGGGGAAGAAGGAGGGCTGGGGTTTTCTGTATGAGTGGAAGAAGAGGAGCAGGTGTTTTCTGTACAAGTGAGGAAGAAGGTGAGCGGGGGTTTTCTGTACGAGTGAGGAAGATGGGGAGTGGTGGGAATTGGGGGGTGAGGGAGTCCTGGATTAGGGGGTGTCCGGATGGCCGGACTATACCTTCAGCCGGACTCCTGGACTATGAAGATACAAGATTGAAGACTTCATCCCGTGTCCGGAAGGGACTTTCCTTGGCGTGGAAGGAAAGCTTGGCGATACGGATATGTAGATCTCCTACCATTGTAACCGACTTTGTGTAACCCTAACCATCTCCGGTGTCTATATAAACCAGAGGGTTTTAGTCCGTAGGACAACATACAGAACAACAATCATACCATAGGCTAGCTTCTAGGGTTTAGCCTCTCCGATCTCGTGGTAGATCTACTCTTGTACTACCCATATCATCAATATTAATCAAGCAGGACGTAGGGTTTTACCTCCATCAAGAGGGCCCGAACCTGGGTAAAACTTTGTGTCCCTTGCCTCCTGTTACCATCCGGCCTAGACGCACAGTTTGGGACCCCCTACCCGAGATCCGCCGGTTTTGACACCGACATTGGTGCTTTCATTGACAGTTCCTCTGTGTCGTCGCCGTTAGGCTTGATGGCTCCTACGATCATCAATAGCGATGCAGTCCAGGGTGAGACCTTCCTCCCCGGACAAATCTTCGTCCTCGGCGGCTTCGCACTGCGGGCTAATTCACTTGGCCATCTGGAGCAGATCGAAAGCTATGCCCCTGGCCGTCAGGTCAGATTTGGAAGTTTAAACTACACGGCTGTCATCCGTGGGGACTTGATCTTCGACGGATTCGAGCCACTGCCGAGCGTGCTGCACTGTCACGACGAGCATGATCTAGTTCTGCCGCCGAACAGTGCCCTGGAGGCCGCACCCGCATCGGCTTCGACCCTTAATTCGGAGCCAACTGTGCCGATCGAGGATGGGTGGTTGGACGCCGCCTTGGGGGCTGCAATCCCAATGGTGATCGAGCCAAACACCAGCCCCGCACTCCGCGAGACTCGTGACTCCAAGGAGCCGGACTCCTCTCCGGACTCCGAACCCTTCGCGCTCCTGCCGATTGAATCCGATTGGGCGCCGATCATGGAGTTTACTGCCGCGGACATCTTTCAGCACTCGCCTTTCGGCGATATTCTGAAGACACTAAAGTCTCTCTCTTTATCAGGAGAGCCCTGGCCGGACTACACTCAGCAAGGTTGGGATACGGACTATGAAGAAATTCAAAGCCCACCCACCACCCACTTTGTAGCCACTGTCGACGATTTAACCGACATGCTCGACTTCGACTCCGAAGACATCGACGGTATGGACGCCGATGCAGGAGACGATGAAGAACCAGCGCCTATCGGGCCCTGGAAAGCCACCTCGTCATATGACATATACATGGTGGACACCCCAAAAGAAGGAGATGGCGATGGAACAGCGGAGGATGACCCCTCCAAGAAACAGCCTAAGCGCCGGCGTCAGCGGCGCCGCTCAAAATCCCGCCAAAGCAAATACGGTGATTCCAGCACGGGAGATAATAATACTCCGGAGAGTGCCGAAGAAAACCCCCTCCAGCAAGATTCAGCATAGGAGGATGGAGAAGCCAGCCCTCATGAGAGAGCGGCAGACAAAGAGGTCGAGGACGATAATTATATGCCTCCCTCCGAAGACGAGGCAAGCCTCGACGACGACGAATTCGTCGTGCCAGAGGATCCCGTCGAGCAAGAGCGTTTTCAACGCAGGCTTATGGCCACGGCAAGAAGCCTCAAGAAAAAACAGCAACAGCTTGGAGCTCATCAAGATTTGCTACTCGACAGATGGACTGAACTCCTTGCGGCCGAAGAACATAAACTCGAACGCCCCTCCAAGAGCTACCCAAAGCGTAGGTTGCTACCCCGATTAGAGGAGGAAGCACTTAAACCTACATCACCAGCACTTGATACGGCCGACCGGCCACCTCGTGGCCGCGACAGAGAGGCCTCTCGGCCCTCCACTCAAGCCGCACCCCGTACCAAGGCACGGGAAAATGCGCCAGACCTGCGAGATATGTTGGAGGACAAGGCAAGGCAAACAAGATCGATCTATAGATCACGTGGGCGCCCCACGACTCGAGACGATAACCGTCACGCCGGACACAAATCCGGTAGGGCCGAACACAGTAGACAAAGCTCATTGGAGCTACGTCGTGATATAGCCCAGTACAGAGGCGCCGCACACCCACTATGCTTCACAGACGAAGTAATGGATCATCAAATCCCCGAGGGTTTCAAACCCGTAAACATCGAATCATATGATGGCACAACAGATCCTGCGGTATGGATCGAGGATTATCTCCTTCATATCCACATGGCCCGCGGCGATGATCTCCACGCCATCAAATACCTCCCACTCAAGCTTAAAGGACCAGCTCGGCATTGGCTTAACAGCTTGCCAGCAGGATCAATCAGTTGTTGGGAGGACCTGGAAGCCGCATTCCTCGACAATTTCCAGGGCACTTATGTGCGACCACCAGACGCCGATGACCTAAGCCACGTAATTCAGCAGCCAGAGGAATCGGCCAGGCAATTCTGGACACGGTTCCTAACAAAGAAAAATCAAATAGTCGACTGTCCGGACGCAGAGGCCCTAGCAGCCTTCAAGCACAATATCCGTGACGAGTGGCTTGCCCGGCACCTTGGACAGGAAAAGCCGAAATCTATGGCAGCACTCACGACACTCATGACCCGCTTTTGCGCGGGAGAAGACAGCTGGCTTGCTCGTAGCAACAATATGACCAAGAACCCTGGTAATTCGGATACCAGGGACAGTAGTGGCAGGTCGCGTCGCAACAAGCAGAAGCGCCGCATTAACGGCGACAATGCTGAGGATACGGCAGTTAATGCCGGATTCAGAGGCTATAAATCCGGTCAGCGGAAAAAGCCATTCAAAAGAAATCCTAGGGGCCCGTCCAGTTTGGACCGAATACTCGACCGCTTGTGCCAGATACATGGCACCCCCGAAAAGCCGGCCAATCACACCAACAGGGATTGTTGGGTGTTCAAGCAGGCAGGCAAGTTAAATGCCGAAAATAAAGACAAGGGGCTGCATAGCGATGACGACGAAGAGCCCCGGCCGCCGAACAACAGTGGACAGAAGGGTTTTCCCCCACAAGTGCGGACGGTGAACATGATATACGCAACCCACATCCCCAAGAGGGAGCGGAAGCGCGCGTTAAGGGACGTATACGCGGTAGAGCCAGTCGCCCCAAAGTTCAACCCATGGTCCTCCTGCCCGATCACCTTTGATCGAAGGGACCATCCCACTAGCACCCGTCATGGCGGATTCGCCGCATTGGTTCTAGACCCAATTATTGACGGATTTCATCTCACTAGAGTCCTTATGGACGGCGGCAGCAGCCTGAACCTGCTTTACCAGGATACAGTGCGGAAAATGGGCATAGATCCCTCGAGGATTAAGCCCACCAAAACGACCTTTAAAGGCGTAATACCAGGTGTAGAGGCCAACTGTACAGGCTCAGTCACACTTGAAGTGGTCTTCGGATCTCCGGATAATTTCCGAAGCGAGGAGTTAATCTTCGACATAGTCCCATTCCGCAGTGGCTATCACGCACTGCTCGGGCGAACCGCATTCGCCAAGTTCAATGCGGTACCGCACTACGCATACCTTAAGCTCAAGATGCCAGGCCCTCGAGGAGTAATTACGGTCAATGGAAACACCGAACGCTCCCTCCGAACGGAGGAGCACACGGCGGCCCTTGCAGCGGAAGTACAAAGCAGCCTCTCCAGGCAGTTCTCCAGTCCGGCCATTAAACGTCCGGACACCGTCAAGCGCGCCCGGAGTAACCTACAACAAGACCGCCTGGCACGTTCCGAGCAGGCGTAGCAATGCGGCCCCAACCCCAGCCCTCGCAAAAATGCGACACCAGTGCTTCGCGTACATAACTACGCTCTAGAAATACCATGGGTACAGGGGGAGGGGCACCATCACGGCACGCCCGAAACACGGCTTAAACCGCACCAGGGGCTGCCGATTTTTTAATTTTCTCTTACTTTCAGGACTCCATTCTTCGGAAGGCCTGTTCGGCAGTTCAATTGCCGCACAAACGATGCAAGAACCAGGGAAGCAGACAAGCCATGCCGCATTACGGAACTCCCAGGTGGTCTCTATCACGAGCAGTATACCTGTTTCGCATACCATTCCGCAGCATGCCCCTGGAACGGACATGTTAAATAGTCCAACCTTTTGCTTATCGCATTATTTGTATCGTTCTCCTTTGATCGCGGCCCTTTTTAATAAACAATGCATAGCTTTTGTCTATTTTTGCATTACTCTTTTTTTTTACAAATATATGTTCCTTAACGACATGTTGCACCCGTACACTTTGGTACGGCCAAAATACGCCAGGGGCTTTAGTACCCCTCAATATGGTGTGAGAAGTCCGAACACTTTAACAAGTGCGGCACCCCGAACTTATAGCATTATATGCATCGGCTCCGAATCATGTCTTGGGTCAATAGTTGGGTTTGCCCGGCTCCTATGTTTTGGTGCCTTACGTTCTGCTATATCGGCTAAGGTGGCACTAGGAGAACTACTGCGATTGTGCCCAGTTGAGCTGGGTCGAGCACCTCAGTAGAGAAAGCTAAAACTGACTGTCATGATGAAGCGAGAGCTGGTCGCTGTTCGAGAGGTTTTTCGAGTCCCTAAAGACTTATGCCGCTTAGAGCGAGGAGTCGGCTCTGTCCGGCCAAGGCGTGGATAGCGCCCCGAACTCGGTCTTCCGAATACCAGGGGCTTCGCCGAAATTTAAAATTATAGAATTCTATGGCTAAGTGAGAGTGTTCACGCATTATAGTCCGATTGCCTTGTTCGTTGTGCTGAGCGCCTCCCTCGAAGGACCCAAACATGGGAAAAAGAGCGCTCAGGTTTATCCCCGAACACCCCAGCACTAGCGTCACGGGGGCAGAAGCCGACGACTCGCCATCTCTCAGAATTGATAAACAGCCGCACAGAAGGTAATATTTTAAATTCCAACAGCATTGCTTAGCGCATATGAACAAGTTTTCAGCGCACAGGACAAAACGAGCGAGTTTTACTAAAAAATTACATCCCTGGAACATTCATCCTCCATAAGGCAGGCACCCTTCAGAACATCCTTATAATAATTCTCGGGCTTGCGATGCTCTTTCCCCAGCGGTGGCCCGTCCTTCACAAGCTTCTCAGCATCCAGCTTGCCCCAGTGCACCTTAGCACAGGCAAAGGCCCTACGGGCACCTTCAATGCAGACGGAGCGCTTGATGACTTCAAGCCTTGGACAGGCCCCCACCAGCCGCCGCACCAGCCCGAAATAGCTCCCAGGCAGAGCCTCTCCAGGCCATAGCCGAACAATGAGGCCCTTCATGGCCTGTTCGGCCGCCTTGTGGAGCTCGACCCATTGCTTCAGCTGGTCGCTCAGGGGCACGGGGTGTCTGGCCTCAGCATACTGAGACCAGAACACCTTCTCTGTCGAGCTGCCCTCCTCGGCTCGATAGAGTGTGGCGGCATCAGACACACGACGGGGAAGATCTGTGAATGCTCCTGGAGAGCTCCGGATTCGGGTAAGTAACAAGTAACTCATGTTTATGTGTTTGCTTTGCATAAAGAATGCCTTACCCGCCGCTATCTTTTTCACCGCATCCAACTCCTGGAGGTTTTTCTGGGATTTAGCCTTGGCAGACTTGGCATTTTCAATAGCCACCCGAGCTCGGACGCTCGTGTCTTTGAGTCAAGCTCCAAACTCTCATGTTTTTTATGAGAGCCTGGAGCTCTTGCCGCACCTTGCCAACCTGGGCCTCATACTTCTCCCGCTCGGTGCGCTCCGTGGCCGCCCTCTTCTCGGCCTCGAGCAGCGCTTGCTTAAGGGTCGCCACCTCATACGTGGCCCCTACAATAGCCACGATAATCCTGTCATTTTTTGCAATTGCACCTTTTCTTATATATATTTAAACAAGGTATTTCTTACCTTCCTTGTCCTCGAGATGCTTCTTGGCACACCCGAGCTCTTGCTTGGACTGCTCGAGGTTCTGCTTTAGCGTGTCCACTTCCACAGTCAGTGCGGCGGACGCCAGCAGAGAAGCCTGCATACGCATATTGACTCCTTTTTGTTAGACTCCTGCGAATTTTATTTGATCCTCTATTTGGCTTTTCTTCCCAAACGCCAAATAGAGCCTCAGGGGCTACTGTCTATGCGGTAATATTATTTACACATTCTTTACTTACCTCGAAGCCTGTTAAAAGGCTAGCACAAGCTTCAGTCAGTCCGCTCTTGGCGGACTGAACCTTCTGGACCACCGCACTCATAATGGTGCGGTGCTCCTCGTCGATGGAGGTGCCTTTGAGCACCTCCAACAGATTATCCAGCGCCTCCGGTTGGACGGTGGTCACCGGCACAATGGGCTTGCTCCTCTTGGAAGGAGGTCGCCCACCGGACTCTGGAACCTTTGAAGGTTCCGGAGCGGTGTCCGGCCTTGAGCCGGACTTGGAGCCTCGGGGGGTTTTATCCCCTTTACTCATGGAGTCAGGGAAGTCGCCTTGCGGCGCCTCCAGGACCACCTCCTCCTGGCTTGGAACCTGTTGGGACAACACTTCGGCGTCGTCTGTAGGGCGGGGGGAGGTAGCCGTCAGAAGCGAATTCACATCTGACGAGTCCAGTGAACCGCTCGACGACGTGTTGAGCCGGTCTTTGGGTGGTCTGCATAAACATATTCGACATAAGAGAAAGTTGTGCAATAAAGGAATACTATGAATTACTCTGGTATTCGGATACTTACGATTTCGCCAGAGGCTTGGCCCTGAGCGACCACTCCTCTCCGCCGTCATCGGCGTTGGTGGAGTAGTCCGGAGGAAGGGTTTTCCCCTTCTTGGACCCTTCGGCCTCCCCAGTGAGGGCGACCTTCCTTTTCTTCTCTCCCCCCGCTGGAGGGGGAGAGGTCTCTTCTTCCTCCTCCTCGTCTTCACGGGTGGAATGCGCCTTGGAGCCGTCGGATGATGAACCCGACACCTCCTGGCGCGGGGCACTTTTTTGAGTCCCCATGGCCGTCTTCATGGCCTTCTTCTCCGGCACCACATAGGGTGCCGGAACCAGCAGCTTCACCAAGCGGGCATCGGCTTGGTCTTCGGGCATAGGAGCCGGACAGTCGATCTGTCCGGACTTCGCCTGCCAATCCTATCAAAGGTAAGGGAGCTTAGATCCTGCATAGAGTTAAACTATGGAAAACTAATACCCTGTAAAAGGTACAAACAGCTTACCGCGCTAGCGTGACGCTGCGCGCTGAATCCGCGATCCTCGGTAGCGGATGTGGGAGCCTCGGCGCCCTTGAAAAGCACCTTCCAGGCATCTTCGTACATCGTGTCGAAGAGCCTGCTCAGAGTTTGGTGCTGCGCCGGGTTGAACTCCCACAGATTGAAGGCCCGTTGTTGACACGGGAGGATCCGGCGGATGAGCATAACCTCGACCATGTTGACAAGCTTGAGCTGCTTGTTCACCAGCGTTTGGATGCATGTTGGCAGTCCAGTCACCTATCCTTTGCTGCCCCACGACAGGCCCGTCTCTTTCCAGGATGTGAGCCGCGTTGGGGGCCCGGGCCGGAACTCGGGGGCTGCGACCCACTCAGGGTCGCGCGACTCGGTGATGTAAAACCACCCCGATTGCCACCCCTTCAGGGTCTCCACAAAGGAGCCCTCGAGCCATAAGACGTTGGGCATCTTTCCCACCATGGCGCCTCCGCACTCCACCTGGTTGCCGCGCAGCACCTTCAGCTTGACATTGAAAGTCTTGAGCCATAGACCGAAATGGGCGGATGTGGAGGAAAGCCTCGCACACGATGATGAACGCCAAGATGTTGAGGATAAAGTTCGGGGCCAGATCATGGAAATCCAGGCCGTAGTAGAACATGAGTCCCCGGACAAATGGGTGGATAGAAAAGCCCAGTCCGCGGAGGAAGTGGGGAAGGAACACTACCCTCTCATGGGGCCTTGGGGTGGGGAGGAGCCGCCCCTCTTTGGGAAGCCGATACGCGATGTCGTTAGACAAGTATCCGGCCTTCCTTAGTTTTTTGATGTGTCCTTCCATGATGGAGGAGACCATCCACTTGCCTCCCGCTGCGGACATGGCTAGAGAAGGTTGAGGTGGGGAGTGTGGACTTGGGAGCGGGAGCTCGAGTGCATGAAAATGGATAGGCAAAGGAGGAAGAAGGCGTAGGTGAAAAGGTGGATCCTTATCCCCTTATATGGGTGGATGCAACTACGTGTCCCCACCAGCCTGGTAAAACTCGCTTATCTCCAAGTGCCGTAATCAATGGCGCAGTTGGGTTACCCACGCCCGTATTGATGAGAATCCCGGAATAAGGGGACACGATCTCTGCTTTAACAAGACGTGCCAAGGAAACCGGCTCGCATGACACGCTGAGGTGGGATAATAAAATGATTCGAATAAAGGCTTGGCCGTGGTGTTGTCATGCCACGGAATACGTCAGCAGATTAGATTGGTGTGAACATTATTCTCTCTATGGCAATATGTGGAAATTTATTTTGCAGAGCCAGACACTATTATTTGTGTTCAAAATCTTCTATGAAGTACTTGGAGGAGGAACCCGCCTTGCAATGCCGAAGACAAACTGCGTGCCGGACTCGTCGTCATTGAAGCCTGGTTCAGGGGCTACTGAGGGAGTCCTGGATTAGGGGGTGTACAGATGGCCGGACTATACCTTCAGCCGGACTCCTGGACTATGAAGATACAAGATTGAAGACTTCGTCCCATGTCCGGAAGGGACTTTCCTTGGCGTGGAAGGCAAGCTTGGCGATACGGATATGTAGATCTCCTACCATTGTAACCGACTTTGTGTAACCCTAACCCTCTCCGGTGTCTATATAAATCGGAGGGTTTTAGTCCGTAGGACAACATACAGAACAAAAATCATACCATAGGCTAGCTTCTAGGGTTTAGCCTCTCCGATCTCGTGGTAGATCTACTCTTGTACTACCCATATCATCAATATTAATCAAGCAGGACGTAGGGTTTTACCTCCATCAAGAGGGCCCGAACCTGGGTAAAACTTCGTGTCCCTTGCCTCCTGTTACCATCCGGCCAAGACGCATAGTTCGGGACCCCCTACCCGAGATCTGCCGGTTTTGACACCGACAGGGGGCGCCGAAAGCGGGAGAGTCCAGCGAGCTGTAGTACACGTGGAAGCGAGGAGGAAGGAAGGTTCTTCTGGGATCGCCCCCTCTTCAAGAAATATGGGCTTCTCCTCGCAAAAAACTAAAATAAATGGGCTTTAAGAGGGATAGGCTTTTGTATTGGCCTAGTCGGCTGCCCGTGTTTCATACTGGAGGGCCTTAACACTAGAGGCAGCCAATTAGATACACTCTCCAGCTCTCCAGCTTAATGCCCATTTGAATGAAAATAAGAGACGCCTACAGCTTAATTATGGCTCCTCATCAGTAACATTTTTTAACTTGAAAAAAAGTCATAGCTCCTTTTCGGGCCAGCTTGGCATCCACCAAATTAGAGGATGGTGTACTACATGTAGACACTCACACTGGTCGTAGCGCGGCAAAATGAGGGGTCAAATAACATGCCCACAATATACAAAGATTAACAGGGATTGTGGGGGATTAAATCATGTACAAGCCAAATTCCTCTCCATTCCTCTCCAAACCCCTTGGGAGGAGGTTGAACCGAAGAAGGCCAAAGACTAACCACAGTGGGAGTAACTTAATTCCATATGGTATCATAATATGATACTCAACCCTATCTTTCTTTATTTAATTCTACGCCACCTCATCAAATTTGCCTACTAGTTGGCATGCATGATACTACTTATGATGCTCCCATTACAACTAGCCTGGTAGAATTAAAATACCTAATCTAAATGGTCGCTGCCCGATCTCTTTCTCCTCCTCCAGCATCCGGCAGAAGAAGAATCATGCAAGACACCGACTATATTCGCCGGCGTCGCCTCGGTGGTGGCCTTCATGGGATACAATCGGCGGCGGCCTCCCGTGTTCTACTTCTCCTTGATGATGGCGGGGAGCGGGGATGTGCTGGCTATCACCTCGTCGACATCCGCATAGCCGCGTCACCTCGTCGACATCCGCGGCAGCTTCTTTCTCTGCCTGCATGTCGCGGCTACGTGCACATTGATGGCAGATGGCGCAGTCACATGCACTGGAGGTGTGGTATGACACGACGGCATCGAGGGCAGCGACAATGCTCGTCCCGCTGTGCTCCCCGACAAGCCGACATGGAGCAAGCCGGCACTCCTCGTCGAGCTGTATTGGAGCGGCTAGATGCGGAACCACGCGCTGGCTTAGTGCGGCAACTGCCTTCGACGGGCTAGGCAAGGTAGGTGGAGCAGCCAGCTACCTCGCACGTAACTAACGGGCTCGGCGGGCTACCCAAATGGCTTCTATGCCGAAGAACTGCTCTTCCTGCTCATCGGATGCCGCCGAAAGAGTGGACAAAATGGTGGAAGGAGGAGCTTGGCCAGCGCCCTGCTTGTGAACAGACGTGTGTGGCCGGAGTGGGTTTCTCGCCTTCCACGTAGGTTTAAATGTAGGTTTTTGAATGTGGCGAGGAGGCAGGTATAGCTGGGAGTGTAGCGGGCAGCTCCCTGGGCCGGCGCGCCCTTCAAATGGCAGATGCAGTGAGAGGTCGCGTCCGCCCTGACCCCCTTGACCGTGGACCTTGATGATGTACGTCACCTTGTGTCCAGATCTGAGATGCCACATGTACCAGATGAATGACTTCAAGTTCGACCACCATGATGCTAGGTGCGAGCCGAGGAACATTGTTGGAGACACCCCCCTCATTATTTTCCTATTCCTGCATTTTAAGTTCCTACAAAGAGAGTAGTACTTGCTCTAAAGACTAGCCACAGTGGGAGTAACTTCAGTAGTAACATCGAGTCCAACTCAGCAAATTTGCTTATGTGGCAATGAGTTAATGAGGACATAGGTAGTTTGAGTAACTTAGCTAGTTACTATAACATCACATGTCCGCATGCAATATGAGTCTATAACCTAATAAATGAAGCTTTGCATGACACCACACTTATGTTACTACCCACTATGAAGGTAGTAACATAGTCTAGGGATATGTGTATGTTACTAGTGTATGTTACTCTCCATTGTGGCTAGTCTAAATGATGTGCCGCTACAAGAGCCGCCTATATGAATTAACCATGCTCTAAAAAGGTGGACCAGCTTTGGTTATAGTTGTAACTAGGTTAGTAGGTGACCTTTCCCTTGGCTCTTCGCCTCTTCCAGAAGTCGAACAATAATGATGGTACTACAGTAGTACTACTTCTGGCAATCTGACACCAAATGAACTGCTGCATGTCCATCACTTGTAAGCAAAAGTTTCTCCTCGTGCTACGAGCCACCACACATGCGTTGGCGAGGCAGAAGGCGTAGTAAGCAAGCTTCTCATCATTCTGCAAGTTGACGGGACACATCAAAGTTAATATTTAGTACTCTCTCCAAAAAGGGCCGACCATGTCCATGGCTACCATCTCATGCTCCATCATGGAGCACGTGCACTATTCACGTGCCATCAAGGAGAAAAAATATTGCGTAGTACTAGGTGCCATCGTAGTGCACGACTCACTTACGCACTGCTTATCTCCATTTTCTTGCATCACACATGCACCTTGATGCTAGATGCCTTGTGTGTTGGCAAAAGGATGACCAAAGATCATGTCAAAAAAAGAGTGGAAGAACATAGATTCCCACAACCGAGAAGGAGCAAGGAACCTCGCGGTGAAGTGTCTGCACTCACAATATTTTATATTATTCAGCGATATAAAATCAACCAATCATCTCCACAGTAGACTGGAAGAGTACGAAACACGGTAGCCTAGTGTAGTTACATCATACATGGGCAACCCACACTATCACCATATTTCTTGGCCTCTGTACGACACCTAGCTCTAGTAATCCACTAGCCCGTATGACTTCTCGCTCCTCGTCTCTCTCAAAGTGCGGTGGGCTGGCGTTTTTGCCATCTATTGAGGTCGGTTAACTCATCACATGTTAGCGAAATGCCAAGAGCATTCCAAAAAAATATTGTACTGTATTGTTATGCCAAGAAGAGGAAGCGCTTTGACCGACGGACCAAAAGAGATAGGCGTGCCGTCCCGTGAATGGGTCCAGTTTCTCGTTTTGAACTTGTTTGGTGTAGTAGTAACACTTGGTTTTGACTATTGTTAAGATTTTATATAGGGCGTAATGTATTCTTCGAGGTTGCCTTTGACTATTGATAAGATTTTATATAATTTGAAAATTCTATCATTTCAAGATCCTTTCACGTTCCGTTCCAAAAAAAGATCCTTTCACATACGAATTTGATGGTATGCTTTGAGCAACTTGCATGTCCTATACTTCTCCTGTTTGGATACTCTAACTTAGATAGAGGTTAGAACTCATGACTAACCCTGAACTCACTGTAGCCAAAGAGGTATTTGGATGACAGGGTTAGATTGACAGTAAATGCACTTGATGGAGAGAGAAAAGTGATTTTTCAGTGGGCCCCACAATAACTGGCTCCAATTAGCACCACTTCATTGGCAGGATAGAGAGACAAAAGTGATTTTTCGGTGGGACCAGTGAGAACTATCTCCAATTAGCACCTCTTGGGTGGGATAGTTTTTTTGGTGGGTTTGGTGCAACTTGCTCCAATTTAACCCTCATGTTTGGATACTTTAGGGGTATTTGAGCCCCAACTAGCTCAAACTAACTCTAACCCATGGATCCAAATAGGGACAAAGCTAGTCTCGGAAAACGCATTAAGCCCTATATACATGGACAGACGGAGTACATGATACTTGAGGGAGTCCTGGATTAGGGGGTCCTCGTACAACCGGACTATATCCCTTGGTCGGACTGTTGGACTATGAAGATACAAGATTGAAGACTTCGTCCCGTGTCCGGGTGGGACTCTCCTTTGCGTGGAAAGCAAGCTTGGCAATTCGGGTATGTAGATCTCCTCCCTTGTAACCGACTCTACATAACCCTAGCCCCCTCCGGTGTCTATATAAACCAGAGGGTTTTAGTCCGTAGGACAACAACAATCATACCATAGGCTAGATTCTAGGGTTTAGCCTCTCCGATCTCGTGGTAGATCAACTCTTGTAATACTCATATCATCAAGATCAATCAAGCAGGAAGTAGGGTATTACCTCCGTCGAGAGGGCCCGAACCTAGGTAAACATTGTGTCCCCCGCCTCCTGTTACCATCCGCCTTAGACGCACAGTTCGGGACCCCCTACCCGAGATCCGCTGGGTTTGACACCGACATTGGTGCTTTCATTGAGAGTTCCATTGTGCCGTCACGATAAGGCCCGATGGCTCGTCTTGTTGTCAAGGACAACGTTACCTCTGGGGGAGCCTGGCTGTAGGCCAAACTCTCCGATTAGGCTGCTTCGTCGTGACTGCCCCATCGGCCGTCGCGCCGACGATGACTTCTCGGGTCATCAAAAACAGCCTCCACGTCGACTCGGGATTCACCGAGCAGATGGATCCAATGGAGCTCTCTTCTTTGAACGAGCTCCTGGATCGCATCGCCGCCTTGGGAGTCACTACAGACTATGACCGGATCGGGCTTAAACCCGACCAAAGGGAGATTAACTCTCCACCGGTTACCCATCAGATAGCGGTGGTGGAGGAGCGATGCAGCGATTCTTCCTCTATTTTGAGGACAAACTATGTCCGGATTCCCGAGCTCTCCGAGCCAGATACCCGTCTATGGGAGGACATGGCCCAAGTTTCGAACCTGGAATCAAACGGCAGGCTAGTACCGTCGGACAACGTCCCAGAACCCGAACTACCAAGCTTGGAAACTCCTTTGGGTCTCAGACCGGGTCAGGGCTTGGACTTAAATCTACCCACCCACCCTCACATAAGTGATCTTTCCGATATTAGACAAGAGCCCCAAGATACAATACATCACTATTGGGCCAGATTCCTCCTTGGAATAAGCAAGGTGAAGGACTGTCGCAAGGAAGACGCAATTTCATTCTTTTGCAAAAATTGCACGGACAAGGGAATCCTCAACGCCATAAGTCGCCGTGATATAACACACTTCGCTGAATTGGCGTCCATAGTACGGAAGTACTGTGCGATGGAAAGCACTTGGAAAACCAAAACACAATTCTGGGATCCTCCGGCTCTAACTAAACCCTCTGTCCGAACTAAAAGGGTGTACTCTTGTAAGTCACACAATCCAATTACAAAGAAGCCAAAACCCACTACAGGGCACGGAACCGTATTGGAGGGATGGCTCAATGGGCCATGGAAAATTCACATTACATCAGATACCACGCCAACAGACAGCCTTAGAGCATGTTGGATACTCCGGCAGGTGGCTAGGAGCAGCGAGGATCTCCTCGTCAACAATACCGTAGAGCACCCTCCCGCGGAAAACAACAATACAGTACTGACAGTTTTCGAGACTTTCACCTCAAACAATAGGCGCAAGCGGGCAGTTCGCAGCCTCACTGAAGTCTGCCACGTTGGAACGATAAATCCATGGAACGACACGGCCATAACCTTCAATGCCAGTGACGAACCTCAATTCCGCATAGCCCGAGCTCCAGCCGCTTTGGTCCTTAGTCCAATTGTGGACGGCTTCCGGCTTACTAAAGTACTCCTAGACAGTGGCAGTGGGTTAAACCTCATCTATGAGGAGACTCTTAGAAAAATGGGAATGGACAAGAGCCGCATTGAGCAAAGCAGCACGACCTTCGTAGGAATCATCCCTAGTCGAGAGGCACAATGTGCGGGAAAAATCACACTAGATGTGGTATTCAGCACGCCAGAGATTACAGGTCCGAAGAAATCACATTCCAAGTGGCCCCGTTTAGTAGCGGATACCATGCCCTTCTAGGGCGAGAGGCATTCACGATCTTCCAAGCTATACCCCATTACGGGTACATGAAGCTCAAGATGCCTGGGCCCAATGGAATCATCACTCTAGCTAGTGATCCGGACATAGCACTCCGCGCCGAAAATAAAACCGCCGCACTGGCCCTTGAAGCGTTATCCGAAGCCCTCGCGGCCGAAGAACTAATTGCGTTGTGCTCCACAGTGGACAGGGACGACGTGATACTCGACAAAAGACCCTAATCCACCTCTTGTGAACCAGCGGATGAAATGGTCAAATTCCAGGTCCACCCAATGGACCCTGCAAAAACAGCATCCATCAGGGCAACCTGAACCCCACAATAAACGCCGCGCCGCGGGAGTTCTTATGCGAGAATTGGGACATCTTCGCTGGCATCCTTCAGATATGCCAGGCATCCCATGCAGGCTGGCCGAGCATAGCCTAAACATTCTAAAGGGATACAAGCCGGTCAAGCAAACTCTTCGGCATTTCTCCGAACCCAAGTGACAAGCCAGGGAAGAAGAACTAGCCAAGTTACTCGAGGTCGGATTCATTTGAGAAATAAAACATCCAGACTGGCTAGCAAACCTGGTGGTGGTACCAAAGAAAGACAAATCCTGGCGCCTATGTGTCGATTTTAACGACCTTAACAAGGCTTTGCCCCAAGGATCCATTCCCCCTCCCCTGCATCGATCAAATCATCGATGCTACCGCGGGACACAACCCAAGGGACACCCTACAGTGGGGATCCCTCACGCTTGCGTTTGATCCAGTGCCCAGTGCCAGTTCCTGTTTGTTGCATATTTTTTGTTTCGCAGAATATCCATATCAAACGGAGTCCAAATGGGATAAAAACTGACGGAGATATTTTTGGAATATATATGATTTTTGGGAAGAAAAATCCGCGTGAGACAATGCCCGAGGGGGCCACGAGGCAGGGGGCGCGCCCCTGACCCTTGTGGCCACCCCGTAAGGAGGTTGATGCCCTTCTTTCGCCACAAGAAAGCTAATATCTATATAGAGATCGTGTTAAAATTTCAGCCCAATCGGAGTTACGGATCTCCGGGAATATAAGAAATGGTGAAAGGGCAGAATCCCAGAACACAGAAACAGATAGAGACACAGAGACAAATCCAATCTCGGAGGGGCTCTCACCCCTCCCACTCCATGGAGGTCAAGGACCAGAGGGGAAACCCTTCTCCCATCTAGGGAGGAGGTCAAGGAAGGAGAAGGCAAAGGGGCCCCCTCTCCCCTTCTCTTCCGGTGGCGCCGGAACACTGCCGTGGCCATCATCATCACCACAATCTTCACCAACAACTTCACCGCCATCATCACCAACTCTTCCCCCCTCTATGCAGCGGTGCAACCTCTCTCTTACCCGCTGTAATCTCTACTTAAACATGGTGGTCAATGCTATATATTATTTCCCAATGATGTATGGCTATCCTATGATGTTTGAGTAGATCCATTTTGTCCTATGGGTTATTTGATGATCAAGATTGGTTTGAGTTGCATGTTTTATTATTGGTGCTGTCCTATGGTGCTCTCCGTGCCGCACAAGTGTGAGGGATCCCCGCTGTAGTGTGTTGCAATACGTTCATGATTCACTTATAGTGGGTTGCGTGAGTGACTGAAACACAAACCCGAGTAAGGGGGTTGTTGTGTATGGGACAAAGAGGACTTGATGCTTTAATGCTATGGTTGGGTTTTACCTTAATGATCTTTAGTAGTTGCGGATGCTTACTAGAGTTCCAATCATAAGTGCATATGATCCAAGTAGAGAAAGTATGTTAGCTTATGCCTCTCCCTCATATAAAATTGCAATAATGATTACCGGTCTAGTTATCGATTGCCTAGGGACAAATAACTTTCTCGTAAAAAAAGCTTTTTACTAAAACTAACTTAGTTGTGCCTTTACCTAATCAGCCCCTACTTTTTATTTACTTGCTCTTTATTATCTTGCAAACCTATCCAACAACACCTACAAAGTACTTCTAGTTTCATACTTGTTCTAGGTAAAGCGAATGTCAAGCGTGCGTAGAGTTGTATCGGTGGTCGATAGAACTTGAGGGAATATTTGTTCTACCTTTAGCTCCTCATTGGGTTCAACACTCTTACTTATCGAAAACTGTTGCGATCCCCTATACTTGTGGGTTATCAGACGCGTACTCCAATTGGATCATGCACTTCGACGGCTCTAAAATGCCGGCGGGTCTCGGAGCAGGCGTCGTCCTGACATCCCCAACTGGAGATACAATCCAATACATACTCCAAATATTGTACACAAACTCCAACAACACATCCGAATATGAGGCCCTGTTGCATGGTCTCTGGATGGCAGTCTCCATGGGCATTCAACGCCTAGAGGTGCGTGGGGATTTGAACCTTGCAATATCTCAGATAAATGGAGATTTTGATGCCAAGGACCCAAAAATGGCAGCTTATCGCAATGCCGTCCTCAAAATGTCAGCTCGATTTGAGGGGCTCGAATTCCACAATGTGGTCCGAGAAAACAATCAAGCAGCGGATATCCTCGCCTGAATTGGCGCTAAGCGCGACCCTGTCCCACCCAATATCTTCCTGGAAAGGTTGTTTAAGCCATCCGTAGTGTGGGAAGGGGAGACCGACAACAATAGTCCGGATCCGGCCACAACACCAGACCCCGAACACTCTGACGTAAACAGAGGCTCCGCCACCGAGATAACACCTTCGGCCCACGTGATTATGGTTGTCATCACCCCGTGGATAGAACACTTCTTGGCTTACCTAAATAGGCAAGAACTCCCTAAGGACCAAGACGAGGCACGTTGCATTGTGCAGCGGTTTAAAGCCTACAAGGTCCATGAGGGAGAGCTTTATAAGAAAAGCGCTACCGGAGCACTTCAAAGGTGCATCTCTGAGGAGGAAGGACGGCAGATTTTGGCAGAAATTCATGCTGGACTCGACGGCCATCACGCCGCAGCTCGGGCCCTTGTAAGTAAGGCTTCCGTACAGGTTTCTATTGGCCGACAGCTCGAGAAGACGCATAGGACCTCGTTCAACATTGCATCGGTTGCCAGCTCTTTGCAAACCAAAGCCATATGCCACCTACCGCTCTCCAAACAATCCCCATTACTTGGCCCTTTGCGGTCTGGGGGCTTGATATGGTCGGACCCCTTAAAGGAGGAAGCCATAAGAAAAAGTACCTATTGGTCATGGTGGATAAATTCACCAAATGGATAGAGGCCAAACTGGTTAAAATGGCAGAATTCGGACCAGTGATAGATTTCATATCCGGGGTTGTACACCGCTACGGTGTCCCCCACAGTATCATCATCGGTAACGGCTCGAACTTTACAGCCGATGAGGTAAAGACTTGGTGCAGCAAAATGGGTATTAAGCTCGATTATGCATCCGTCTATCACCCTCAAACTAACGGTCAAGTCGAACGAGCAAATGGTCTTATAATGAGCGGCATTAAACCCAGACTAGTGCGGTCCTTGAAGGAATCAGATACGCACTGGGTCGAGGAGCTCGACTCCATACTATGGGGGCTGCGGACCACACCAAATCGCACTACCGGATACACACCTTTCTTTATGATGTACGGCACAGAGGTGGTACTTCCCTGCGACATCATTCATGACTCACCTCGCGTGTGCATGTATGAAGAGAAAGAAGCCGAGCTAGATCGGCAGAACAGTTTGGACGCCCTGGAGGAGGAGCGTGACGTGGCAAAAGCCCGATCCGCATGCTATCAACAACATGCTTGACGATATCAAAGTTGAGAAGTACGGGCCACAACTTATAATATTGGCGAACTCGTTCTACACCTACCAGAGAAGAAAAAGGACAATCTCAAACCCAAATGGGAAGGTCCCTTTGTTATAGACAAAGTTCTGACCGGTGGAGCGTACCGTCTGCAGGATGCATCGGACAATCGACTCGAGCCAAACCCATGGAACTCGTCCAGACTCCGAAGGTTCTACGCCTAGCGCCGGACTCTGTGTTCGTCTCCTTACCTCCGTTAAATTTTTTTATATTCGTTATCTATATTTTTCTGTCTTTCTTCCTTTTCTTCGCGGCCTTCAAAGGTGGAAATGTGTCTTGACTGCACAATTTGTACGCGCTAAGCGTGCTCATTATACATGGGGGCTTCTTTTACATAAGCTTAATATAATTATGATCCGGGCTCTATGCCTGCCACACATGTGTTATTTTTACACATGCACCTTTTCTTTGCCATTATATGTATCGATATGACTTAAGTTTGGGCCAAGCTGGGTTGCCTGGCTCTTGTGTTTGTGCCCTACGTTCCCGTTAATTCGGCTAGGGCATAAGGGGAGCACCTCTGCGATTGTTACTGCCGGGTCAGCCGGACATGTAGCACAGACTGGGTGAATCCGAAAGCTAGCGTTCTTAAGGGAATATTCGGTCGGGGAACAAAGGATGACTTTTTTACTTATTAGAGTACATACCCCTAGATGTTTATATCCTGCGTCTCTTGTTGCAGTTCGGACATGCACATTAATGCATGCATACCCAGGGAAAGGAACCCTTAACGAAACTATTCTCCCTGGAAGATGTTTCTTACTATCCATATAATATAACATAACTAGTTGGGTACTTGTCTGTTCAAGCACTTATGACCCCTATGCCTGGTTTCCACGCGTACCCCGGTTTTTACATAACTGAGCGGGTATTCGGATACACTCCGGACTATCGGGTCCGGAGGTCGAAGCGAAAAGGTCTACTATGACAAATGATTTACAATCCGGCTAGGGACAATATATGTCACTGGAAGTACAAAGTCACTTAGACTGACTAAATTCTTCTTCTATACCATCCAACAGGCTGTCTAGCCTACAATCCTGTTGGGAATACTTTGCGGCTAATTTCACCTGGTCATACACCAAGCTGACGGGGATCTCTTTCCCGTCAGGCCCTACAAGTCCTACCTCGGCCATATGGTTCGGGTCAGCCTTGGTATATCGAGTCTTCACCATGGCCCAGGCTTCCCTTGCACCTTGTCGACAGGCATATATCTTGCATAATCAGAAGCGCTGCCGTGCTCCCTTGAGTATTTCTACAAGCTCCCCCGTGCCTCCTAGCAGGGAGGCAGATGGCCACAAGGCCTAGGCAAGGACCTGCATCACCTGCCAAACTTTCTCGTGCAGTTGTGAGAGCTCTGACAGAAGATCTCCTGCAGACCCGGGCATCTCCTCTCCGGGACGGCCCGTCAGCATACCTATAGATATAGCTCTGTTAGTTGGTTTCTTCGCTGAACTCTATGGAAGTTCGCTCAAGCACTTACTGAAAATGCCACATCGAAGCCTTTTATTCTCCTTTATGGAGTCAGCCAGCTGGGCCCGAACATCTTTCAGTTCAACATCCAGCCGGGTATTGGCATCTTGGAGGTCGTCTTTCTCCCGCCTAACTTGTGTAAGCATGCGATCGCCAGCCTTCAGCTCTCGTTGAGCATGTTGCTCCTCTGGATTCACTCCGGGATCATCTGCAGAATCTATTAATTAGATTAGCATGCAAGCCAAATATTAACTGTTATATCTCGTTCTTTTTGATAGGAACAAGTGTTACTAGATGGAGCTTTCTTCCAATCCTCCATTTTGGCAACTGCGGCCCATAGCTGGGCTTTGCACTCCTCCACTCTTGAGACAACTGGGTATTCTTCTCAGTAAGAATCTATGCAAATAATGATCCTTAAATCAGTTGTACCTACTGTTTGAAGTCTCAGGGGCCATTGGTATATATAATTATCAGATTTTCTTACCCGTATATCCTTTACATACTGGTCCGTGGCTCTGCCAAGACATTTTTGAGTAGCTCGGATGTAAGCGTCCCCTAGGTTGAAGGCATCAAACGCCTCTTCAGAAAAACCGGGGTCGCGGAGTACGGCCCGGCGACGCCTGTGCTTCATGGCACTCTCCACCTTGGAATTTGTAGCGGACATCCTATCTGCGTCCTCGGTAGGAGGAATATTCGTCGTTGTCCCCGCGTTAGCATCTGCCTCCAAGTCCGGCTCTGGAGCCCGACTGGTGGAGGCATGGCCAGCAGGCTCTCCGAATACGGTCCGGCGAGCGCTTTTCCTGGTATTAACCACGGACGTTGTTATATTTTAATGACAATAACCATGGAGCAGGGTTCTTTTTCATACCTCTGTGACGACATCTCAGTCCTGACCGCCTTCTTTTTGAGCCTACCTAGTTTCGGTGCCCCTTGTTGGTGAGTCCCTGCGGGTTCGGCATGGCGTCCTGAGGGTCTTCCCTGCAAGACACTGTACATGTGCGATGGGTGAAGTGCGAAAAAGGGGATTCTTTTCAAAAGTTGGGACTCCGGTTTTACTTACATGCGATGCAGGGAGCAGTCAAGGATAATCGGCGGTGATGGCCACCAAGGCACCATCGCAGCTTAACTGATAAAACGTCCTGTCGATGAGCACCACGAATATGTCCGAATCTTCTTCAAGTCTGGGATCGAGGGCCCGATCAGGGTCCTCTGGCTGTGGAGATGGGTTGTGAATCTCCCTCACAGCTTTTCGTAGTTCCTGCTATGAAATAGCGAGGTAAATATTTATGACAAAGAAAGCGGGAAGGTTTGGAGTAAAAAGTAGCAGCTCACCCAGTTTGGGGGGTTGTACATGGAGAATCTGAAGGAAATATGCTCTAGAGGCAATAATAAAGTTATTATTTATTTCCTTATATCATGATAAATGTTTATTATTCATGCTAGAATTGTATTAACCGGAAACATAATACTTGTGTGAATACATAGACAAGCAAAGTGTCACTAGTATGCCTCTACTTGACTAGCTCGTTAATCGAAGATGGTTATGTTTCCTAACCATAGACATGAGTTGTCATTTGATTAATGGGATCACATCATTAGGAGAATGATGTGATTGACATGACCCATTCCATTAGCTTAGCACCCGATCGTTTAGTATGTTGCTATTGCTTTCTTCATGACTTATACATGTTCCTATGACTATGAGATTATGCAACTCCCGTTTACCGGAGGAAAACTTTGTGTGCTACCAAACGTCACAACGTAACTGGGTGATTATAAAGGTACTCTACAGGTGTCTCCAAAGATACATGTTGGGTTGGCGTATTTCGAGATTAGGATTTGTCACTCCGATTGTCGGAGAGGTATCTCTGGGCCCTCTTGGTAATGCACATCACTTAAGCCTTGCAAGCAATACAACTAATAAGTTAGTTGCAAGATGTTGTATTACAGAAAGAGTAAAGAGACTTGCCGGTAACGAGATTGAACTAGGTATTGAGATACCAACGATCGAATCTCGGGAAAGTAACATACCGATGATAAAGGGAACAAACGTATGTTGTTATGCGGTCTGACCGATAAAGATCTTCGTAGAATATGTAGGAGCCAATATGAGAATCCAGGTTCCGCTATTGGTTATTGACCGGAGACATGTCTCGGTCATGTCTACATTGTTCCCGAACCCGTAGGGTCCGCACGCTTAACGTTACGATGACAGTTTCATTATGAGTTTATATATTTTGATGTACCGAAGGTTGTTCAGAGTCCCGGATGTGATCACGGACTTGATGAGGAGTCTTGAAATGGTCGAGACATAAAGATCGATATATTGGACGACTATATTTGGACACCGGAAAGGTTCCGGGTGAGATTGGGACAATACCGAATCACCGGGAGGTTATCGGAACCCCCCGGGAGGTATATGGGCCTTATTGGGCCTTAGTGGAAAGGAGGGGAAAGGAGCAAGGGAGGGGGCGCCCCCCAAGCCCAATCCGAATTGGGAAGGCCCCCCTTTCCTTCCTCCCTCCTTCCTCTTCCTTCCCTCTCCTACTCCTAATAGGAAAGAGGGGAGTCCTACTCCCTATGGGAGTTGGACTCCCCCCTTGGGCGCGCCACCCTCCTTGGCCGGCCCCCTCCTCCACTCCTTTATATACGGGGGCAGGGGGGCACCCCATAGACACAACAATTGATCATTGATCTCTTAGCCGTGTGCGGTGCCCCCCTCCACCATAATCCTCGATAATATTGTAGCGGTGCTTAGGCAAAGCCCTGCGACGGTAGAACATCAAGATCGTCACCACGCCATCGTGCTGACGGAACTCATCCCTGACACTTTGCTGGATCGGAGTCCGGGGATCGTCATCGAGCTGAACGTGTACTAGAACTCGGAGGTGCCGTAGTTTCGGTGCTTGATCGGTCGGGCCGTGAAGACGTACGACTACATCAACCGCGTTGTGCTAACGCTTCCACTTCCGGTCTACGAGGGTACGTAGACAACACTCTCCCCTCTCGTTGCTATGCATCACCATGATCTTGCGTGTGCATAGGAATTTTTTGAAATTACTATGTTCCCCAACAATTGGCATCCGAGCCTAGGTTTTATGCGTTGATGTTATATGCACGAGTAGAACACAAGTGAGTTGTGGGCGGTATAAGTCATACTGCTTACGAGCATGTCATACTTTGGTTCAGCGGTATTGTTGGATGAAGCGGCCCGGACCGACATTACGCGTACACTTACGTGAGACTAGTTCTACCGACGTGCTTTGCACACAGGTGGCTGGCGGGTGTCAGTTTCTCCAACTTTAGTGAACCGAGTGTGGCTACGCCCGGTCCTTGCAAAGGTTAAAATAGCACCAACTTGACAAACTATCATTGTGGTTTTGATGCGTAGGTAAGAACGGTTCTTGCTAAAGCACGTAGCAGTCACGTAAAACTTGCAACAACAAAGTAGAGGACGTCTAACTTGTTTTTGCATGGCATGTTGTGATGTGATATGGTCAAGACATGATGCTAAATTTTATTGTATGAGATGATCATGTTTTGTAACCAAGTTATCGGCAACTGGCAGGAGCCATATGGTTGTCACTTTATTATATGCAATGCAATCGCGCTGTAATGCTTTACTTTATCACTAAGCGGTAGCAATAGTCGTGGAAGCATAAGATTGGCGAGACGACAACGATGCTACGATGGAGATCAAGGTGTCGCGCCGGCGATGATGGTGATCATGACGATGCTTCGGAGATGGAGATCACAAGCACAAGATGATGATGGCCATATCATATCACTTATATTGATTGCATGTGATGTTTATCTTTTATGCATCTTATCTTGCTTTGATTGACGGTAGCATTATAAAAAGATCTCTCACTAAATTTCAAGATAAAAGTGTTCTCCCTGAGTATGCACCATTGCCAAAGTTTGTCGTTCCCAGACACCACGTGATGATCGGGTGTGATAAGCTCTACGTCCATCTACAATGGGTGCAAGCCAGTTTCGCACATGCAGAATACTCAGGTTAAACTTGACGAGCCTAGCATATGCAGATATGGCCTCGGAACACTGAGACCGAAAGGTCGAGCGTGAACCATATAGTAGATATGATCAACATAGTGATGTTCACCATTGAAAACTACTCCATTTCACATGATGATCGGTTATGGTTTAGTTGATTTGGATCACATAACCACTTAGAAGATTAGAGGGATGTCTTTCTAAGTGGGAGTTCTTAAATATGATTAATTGAACTTAAATTTGTCATGAACTTAGTACCTGATAGTATCTTGCTTGTTTATGTTTGACTGTAGATAGATGGCCCGTGCTGTTGTTCCGTTAAATTTTAATGCATTCCTTGAGAAAGCAAAGTTGAAAGATGATGGTAGCAATTACATGGACTGGGTCCGTAACTTGAGGATTATCCTCATTGCTGCATAGAAGAATTACGTCCTGGAAGCACCGCTGGGTGCCAGGCCTGCTGCTGGAGCAACACCAGATGTTATGAACATCTGGCAGAGCAAAGCTGATGACTACTTGATAGTTCAATGTGCCATGCTTTATGGCTTAGAATTGGGACTTCAATGACGTTTTGAACGTCATGGAGCATATGAGATGTTCCAGGAGTTGAAGTTAATATTTCAAGCAAATGCCCGGATTGAGAGATATGAAGTATCCAATAAGTTCTCTAGCTGCAAGATGGAGGAGAACAGTTCTGTCAGTGAGCATATACTCAAAATGTCTGGGTATAGTAATCACTTAATTCAACTGGGAGTTAATCTTTCGGATGATTGCGTCATTGACAGAATTCTCCAATCACTTCCACCTAGCTACAAGAGCTTCGTGATGGACTATAATATGTAAGGGATGGATAAGACAATTCCCGAGCTCTTCGCAATGCTAAAAGCTGCGGAGGTAGGAATCAAGAAGGAGCATCAAGTGTTGATGGTCAACAAGACCACTAGTTTCAAGAAAAAGGGCAAGGGGAAGAAGAAGGGGAACTTCAAGAAGAACAGCAAGCAAGTTGCTGCTCAGGAGAAGAAACCCAAGTCTGGATCTAAGCCTGAAACTGAGTGCTTCTACTGCAAGCAGACTGGGAACTGGAAGCGGAACTGCCCCAAGTATTTGGCGGATAAGAAGGATGGCAAGGTGAACAAAGGTATATGTGATATACATGTTATTGATGTGTACCTTACTAGAGCTTGCAGTAGCACCTGGGTATTTGATACTGGTTCTGTTGCTAATATTTGCAACTCGAAACAGGGACTACGGATTAAGCGAACACTGGCGAAGGACGAGGTGATGATGCGCGTGGGAAATGGTTCCAAAGTCGATGTGATCGCGGTCGGCACGCTACCTCTACATCTACCATCGGGATTAGACCTAAATAATTGTTATTTGGTGCCAGCGTTGAGCATGAACATTATATATGGATCTTGTTTGATGCGAGACGGTTATTCATTTAAATCAAAGAATAATGGTTGTTCTATTTATATGAGTAATATCTTTTATGGTCATGCACCCTTGAAGAGTGGTCTATTTTTGATGAATCTCGATAGTAGTGATACACATATTCATAATGTTGAAGCCAAAAGATGCAGAGTTGATAATGATAGTGCAACTTATTTGTGGCACTGCCGTTTAGGTCATATCAGTGTAAAGCGCATGAAGAAACTCCATACTGATGGACTTTTGGAACCACTTGATTATGAATCACTTGGTACTTGCGAACCGTGCCTCATGGGCAAGATGACTAAAATGCCATTCTCCGATACTATGGAGAGAGCAGCAGATTTATTGGAAATCATACATACAGATGTATGTGGTCCAATGAATGTCGAAGCTCGTGGCGGATATCGTTATTTTCTCACCTTCACAGATGATTTAAGCAGATATGGGTATATCTACTTAATGAAACATAAGTCTGAAACATTTGAAAAGTTCAAAGAATTTCAGAGTGAACTTGAAAATCATCGTAACAAGAAAATAAAGTTTCTACGATCTGATCGTGGAGGAGAATATTTCAGTTACGAGTTTGGTTTACATTTGAAACAATGCGGAATAGTTTCGCAACTCACGCCACCCGTAACACCACAGCGTAATGGTGTGTCCGAGCGTCGTAATCGTACTTTACTTGATATGGTGCGATCTATGATGTCTCTTACAGATTTACCGCTATCGTTTTGGGGTTATGCTTTAGAGACGGCCGCATTCACGTTAAATAGCGCACCATCAAAATCCGTTGAGATGACGCCTTATGAACTATGGTTTGGCAAGAAACCAAAGTTGTCATTTCTGAAAGTTTGGGGCTGCGATGCTTATGTGAAAAAGCTTCAACCTGACAAGCTCGAACCCAAATCGGAGAAATGTGTCTTCATAGGATACCCGAAGGAGACTGTTGGGTACACCTTCTATCACAGATCCGAAGGCAAGACATTTGTTGCTAAGAATGGATCCTTTCTAGAGAAGGAGTTTGTCTCAAAAGAAGTGAGTGGGAGGAAAGTAGAACTTGATGAGGTAACTGTACCTGCTCCCTTATTGGAAAGTAGTACATCACAGAAACCAGTTTCTGTACACCTACACCATATAGTGAGGAAGCTAATGATGATGATCATGAAACTTCAGAACAAGTTAATACTGAACCTCGTAGATCAACCAAAGTAAGATCCGCACCAGAGTGGTACGGTAATCCTATTCTAGAAGTCATGCTACTAGATCATGATGAACCTACGAACTATGAAGAAGCGATGGTGAGCCCAGATTCCGCAAAATGGCTTGAAGCCATGAAATCTAAGATGGGATCCATGTATGAGAACAAAGTGTGGACTTTGGTTGACTTGCCCAATGATCGACAAGCAATTGAGAATAAATGGATCTTCTAGAAGAAGACTGACTGCTGTTGGTAATGTTACTGTCTACAAAGCTCGACTTGTCGCAAAAGGTTTTCAACAAGTTCAAGGGATTGACTACGATGAGACCTTCTCACCCGTAGCGATGCTTAAGTCTGTCCGAATCATGTTAGCAATTGCCGCATTTTATGATTATGAAATTTGGCAGATGGATGTCAAAACTGCATTCCTGAGTGGATTTTTGGAAGAAGAGTTGTATATGATGTAGCCGGAAGGTTTTGTCAATCCAAAGGGAGCTAACAAAGTGTGCAAGCTCCAGCGATCCATTTATGGACTGGTGCAAGCATCTCGGAGTTGGAATAAACGATTTGATAGTGTGATCAAAGCATTTGGTTTTATACAGACTTTTGGAGAAGCCTGTATTTACAAGAAAGTGAGTGGGAGCTCTGTAGCATTTCTGATATTATATGTGGATGACATATTGCTAATCGGAAATGATATAGAATTTCTCGATAGCATAAAGGGATACTTGAATAAGAGTTTTTCAATGAAAGACCTCGGTGAAGCTGCTTACATATTGGGCATTAAGATCTATAGAGATAGATCAAGACGCTTAATTGGACTTTCACAAAGCACATACCTTGACAAATTTTTAAGAAGTTCAAAATGGATCAAGGAAAGAAAGGATTCTTGCCTGTGTTACAAGGTGTGAAGTTGAGTAAGACTCAATGTCCGACCACTGCAGAAGATAGAGAGAAAATGAAAGATGTTCCCTATGCTTCAGCCATAGGCTCTATCATGTATGCAATGCTGTGTACCAGACCTGATGAGTGCCTTGCTATAAGTCTAGCAGGGAGGTACCAAAGTAATCCAGGAGTGGATCACTGGACAGCGGGCAAGAACATCCTGAAATACCTGAAAAGTACTAAGGATATGTTTCTCGTATATGGAGGTGACAAAGAGCTCATCGTAAATGGTTACGTTGATGCAAGCTTTGACACTGACTCGGACGATTCTAAATCGCAAACCGGATATGTATTTACATTAAACGTTGGAGCTGTCGGTTGGTGCAGTTCTAAACAAAGCGTTGTGGCGGGATCTACATGTGAAGCAGAGTACATAGCTGCTTCGAAAGCAGGAAATGAAGGAGTTTGGATGAAGGAGTTCATATCCGATCTAGGTGTCATACCTAGTGCATCGAATCCAATGAAAATCTTTTGTGACAATACTGGTGCAATTGCCATGGCAAAGGAATCCAGATTTCACAAGAGAACCAAGCACATCAAGAGACGCTTCAATTCCATCCGGGATCTAGTCCAGGTGGGAGACATAGAGATTTGCAAGATACATACGGATCTGAATGTAGCAGACCCATTGACTAAGCCTCTTCCACGAGCAAAACATGGTCAGCACCAAGGCTCCATGGGTGTTAGAATCATTACTGTGTAATCTAGATTATTGACTCTAGTGCAAGTGGGAGACTGAAGGAAATATGCCCTAGAGGCAATAATAAAGTTATTATTTATTTCCTTATATCATGATAAATATTTATTATTCATGCTAGAATTGTATTAACCGGAAACATAATACATGTGTGAATACATAGACAAACAAAGTGTCACTAGTATGCCTCTACTTGACTAGCTCGTTAATCGAAGATGGTTATGTTTCCTAACCATAGACATGAGTTGTCATTTTATTAATGGGATCACATCATTAGGAGAATGATGTGATTGACGTGACCCATTCCATTAGCTTAGCACCCGATCGTTTAGTATGTTGCTATTGCTTTCTTCATGACTTATACATGTTCCTATGACCATGAGATTATGCAACTCGCGTTTACCGGAGGAACACTTTGTATGCTACCAAACATCACAACGTAACTAGGTGATTATAAAGGTACTCTACAGGTGTCTCCAAAGGTACATGTTGGGTTGGCGTATTTCGACATTAGGATTTGTCACTCCGATTGTCGGAGTGGTATCTCTGGGCCCTCTCGGTAATGCACATCACTTAAGCCTTGCAAGGAATACAACTAATAAGTTAGTTGCAAGATGATGTATTACAGAACGAGTAAAGAGACTTGCCGGTAATGATATGGAACTAGGTATTGAGATACCGACGATCGAATCTCGGGAAAGTAACATACCGATGACAAAGGGAACAAACGTATGTTGTTATGCGGTTTGACCGATAAAGATCTTCGTGGAATATGTAGGAGCCAATATGAGCATCCAGGTTCTGCTATTGGTTATTGACTGGAGACATGTCTCGGTCATGTCTACATTGTTCTCGAACCCGTAGGTTCCGCACGCTTAACGTTATGATGACAGTTTCATTATGAGTTTATATATTTTGATGTACCGAAGGTTGTTCGGAGTCCCGGATGTGATCACGGACTTGACGAGGAGTTTCGAAATGGTCGAGACATAAAGATCGATATATTGGACGACTATATTTGGACACCGGAAAGGTTCCGGGTGAGATTGGGACAATACCGGATCACCGGGAGGTTATCGGAACCCCCCGGGAGGTATATGGGCCTTATTGGGCCTTAGTGGAAAGGAGGGGAAAGGAGCAAGGGAGGGGGCGTGCCCCCCCCAAGCCCAATCCGAATTGGGAAGGGGGCCGCCCCCCCCTTTCCTTCCTCCCTCCTTCCTCTTCCTTCCCTCTCCTACTCCTAATAGGAAAAAGGAGAGTCCTACTCCCTGTGCGAGTTGGACTCCCCCCTAGGGCGCGCCACCCTCCTTGGCCGGACCCCTCCTCCACTCCTTTATATACGGGGGCAGGGGGCACCCCATAGACACAACAATTGATCATTGATCTCTTAGCCGTGTGTGGTGCCCCCCTCCACCATAATCCTCGATAATATTGTAGCGGTGCTTAGGCAAAGACCGGCGACGGTAGAACATCAAGATCATCACCACGCCGTCGTGCTGATGGAACTCATCCCTGACACTTTGCTGGATCGGAGTCCGGGGATCGTCATCGAGCTGAACGTGTGCTAGAACTCGGAGGTGCCGTAGTTTCGGTGCTTGATCGGTCGGGCCGTGAAGACGTACGACTACATCAACCGCGTTGTGCTAACGCTTCCTCTTCCGGTCTACGAGGGTACGTAGGCAACACTCTCCCCTCTCGTTGCTATGCATCACCAAGATCTTGCGTGTGCGTAGGATTTTTTTTGAAATTACTATGTTCCCCAACTGAATCCATCCCGCGGTTTAATAGGATGAACTGCTCTTCCTCTCCCTTATATAAATCGGACAATATTTTCACCAGAGCAGTGGTGGAGTCCGTACCTTTACGGCCGTAGTGGGTGGCATCATCTTCTCCATTGAAGTGCCACATGGGTTGTCCCCGATATTGAAGTGGCTGCACCCCCCGTATTATACATACTAGCACATATGCCCTTGTGTTGCAACAGGAGGGATACTTTTTTGCAAGAAGCAACGGGGAAAATATTGATGTGTCATACAAAAAAGGGTCTCCACAATGGTAGGCGACAGAGCAAGAAGTTATGGTCTTCTCGCTGGACATGTTTGACACGCAAACTCTTGATAGTGATAGGGTTGGGCGGTGTGGTGGCGAGCACCAAGCTCATGCCTTTTTTCCTTCGGGTTCGCCTTCATCTCGGGCTTGTGCCTGCCTACTCATTTGTTGGTTGCGCGGTGATCTTCGGGACATGGTTGCTTCGACCACTCTATGCTACGACGGCGTAACCGGGTGGATTATTAATTGCAGCACATAAATTCCGTTTCATGAGCATAATCAGGCATGAATGTCCCTTCCTTTTTAGGGTTTATTCTCTTCGATTATTTTAGAGATCAAGTACCCATAATTTTTCTCAAACTAAAGCCAAATAACATAATTTATTTACACGTGTCCACAATTTCTTTCATTTATAGTCAACCAGCAAAGAACGAATGCACACCGCTAACTAATGGCCAGTGCAAATATTAAAAAAAAGACTATAGTTTCACATCAGAAATATTTTTGATTTTTTTGAACATTAAAAAAATACGAATTGGTGAATATTGTTGGAAACATTAACAATTTTTAAATCCCGGACAATTTTAAAAAAAATGCAAACATTGTTTTTGCAAATTACAATATCTTAAGAAATCATGAACAAAATTAGAAACATGAATAGTTTTTTAAATTCACAAACAATATTTCAAAAACATTTACATTTTACAAAAACAAAAATATTTTTGATTTTTTGATATTTTAAGGGAACATTCAAAAAATACGAAATGTTTTAGACGCAATTTCTTTTTGAGTTTTGAACATTTCACTAAAACAAGAATTGTTTAAAATATGGAACATTTTATAAAATGTAATTTTCATAAAAGAATCTTGAAGAATTTTTGGAAAAGAAAAAATAATTTTTAAAAAGGATAGCATTTTTCGAATATTGAGAAAATTTTGAAACGGGAAATTTTAAAATTTCAAACATTTTCAATACAGAAGCAAATTTTGGAATTCCAACCATTACTTGAATATTTGAATAAAAATTGAAATTCTGAATATTTTTGTAAATTTTTACTTCATAAAGAATAATTAAAAATAAGGAAAAAAGGAAAATATATAAAAGAGAAATAAAAAGGAACAGAAAAAGAAAAATAGAAATAGAAGAACGAAAAAGGGGAAACGGGCCGGCCCAGTCATAGGCGCCCTGTGCGAAACTTCAAATATTCTTCGCTCCGTGCGACAAATAAGGCTTTCCTAACTCTGTGGGCATTAGTAAATTGGCTGGCCTCGTTGGGCCGCAACGCGCGTGGCCCAATGACGAAATTCTGTACTAATCTTTTTTCTTTTCTAGCGGATAGACACACAAAAGTTTAGTACCACCTCGGATAGAAAGAAAAACTTTTCGATGGTGAATGGATGAAAAAATTGGAGAAACACACCTTGGTTTATTAGTAGGTATAGATTGACATAACCTCGACTATTGTTAGTCCTGACTCGGCCAATGTCTTTATCCGGCTCATCAGGTAAAGGACCTTTCTGTTATCTTCCTCCTGGGGGCTCCGAGGGCACCAGTTACGGTGTTTCCTCAAAGGGGGCATTGTTGAACTCAGGAAGGCCCATCCAAATAGGGTTTGGAAGGGGAACATCCTCCATATAAAACCACTCCGAGGGCCAGTCTTCGGATGTCTTCTTCGGAGTATCGGACAGGTATCCGGTCCTGGCGATGCGCCATATTTTGGCTCTGCCCACTTGAAATATTGACCCCTTCTGTGCACGGGGCACGAGGCAGAATAGCCTCTGCCGTAACTCGAAATGAGCTTCGCAGCCCAGAAACAAATCGCAAAGGGCAATGTAGACTGCGATGTGTAGTATGGAGGCAGGAGTAAAGTTATGCAGCTGGAGGCCATAGAACTCCAGGAGCCCACGGAGGAATGGATGAATTGGAAATTCGAGTCCCCTCAATAAATAAGGGATGAGGCATACCCGCTCCCCTGTGGATGGGTTGGGAAAGCTTTCCGCTTGCTCCCCGCCATTATAAGTGGCTAGTCCGGCTCGGACGGGGACCATGTATGCGGGAGGGAGAAACCCCCGGGTCTGCAACTCTACTAGTTGGCTATGGGGAATGGAACACTTCTCCCAACTACCTGGCTTAGGGCTACGGGGGCGAGAGGAGGATCTGCGGTGGCCAGCCATGATGGAATGGATTTTTCCGGGCACGCTCCGATGGATACTCGCTATGGGAAGGTGGTGTGATCTAGATCTGAAGATCCCCGACTATTTAAATAGACAATTCATCTACCTGGTTAGGGTGGTAAATGTAAAAACACCCCGACCTCTCGCATTCGCTCAACACGTGGAAGATAGCCATTATTAAGGCACAGAAGCCAAGGAGTGCAACATTCATGGGAGGCCAGACACAACTCGTTATGATAGGTACTCAGGATTTGGAGGAGAACCTGCCTTGCAATGCCGAAGATAATCTGCGCGTCGGACTCATCGTCATTGATGCCTGGTTCGGGGGCTACTGAGGGAGTCCTGGATTAGGGGTCCTCGAACAGCTGGACTATATCCCTTGGCCGGACCGTTGGACTATGAAGATACAAGATTGAAGACTTCGTCCCGTGTCCGGGTGGGACTCTCCTTTGCGTGGAAAGCAAGCTTGGCAATTCGGATATATAGATCTCCTCCCTTGTAACCGACTCTGTGTAACCCTAGCTCCCTCCAGTGTCTATATAAACCGGAGGGTTTTAGTCCGTATGACAACAACAATCATACCATATGCTAGCTTCTAGGGTTTAGCCTCTCTGATCTCATGGTAGATCAACTCTTGTAATACTCATATCATCAAGATCAATCAAGCAGGAAGTAGCGTATTACCTCCGTCGAGAGGGCCCGAACCTGGGTAAACATTGTGTCCCCCGCCTCCTGTTACCATCCGCCTTAGACGCACAGTTTGGGACCCCCTACCCGAGATCTGCCGGTTTTGACACAGATAATACTAGCAAACGCTCACCATTAGTAGTAGTTCATTGGTTGGTTTCGATTATTGATTCAGTTGTTGTGCTGCAACCGTCCAATATTCGCATGTGGTTGTTTCTAGAATAAAAAAAGGAGGTAGTACTTACTGTGGGAAAGGTGAAGTGATGGTTTCTTCGCCCGAGCAACTTATTACTCTGGGAATATTGGAGTACCAGTAGATTCAACGAACAGAGAAATGATGGTTGCTTCGTCTGAGCAACTTACTATGGCGAAGGTGGGGCTCTGTGATTTGACTGCTCACTAGTCATTATTACCGCGGCGCAATGACCGGGGTGAATCTTTACCTGCAGTTGTGCACTCAATAAGGCTGCACGGCAGGTGGAGCCGGATGAAGGATGTCCCACATGTCGGCGAAACGAAGTTGAATTGTTTCTGGCATTGCTATCAATCCTTCAGGATTTGTTTATATGTACGCATAATTTTAATAAAATTGTACTGTGATGCTATGAAGGTTTCATCTTTGGTTCCCGCAGGGAAAAAAGGTTTCAACTTAGGATTCATGTGTCCTCTTGCCTCGGGATTGTCTCATTACAACATTACATCAAATACAAATGAAACTATCATGGCTGCGAATGCATCTCAATGGTTCGTGGATCAGCGCCAATATTCACATCACAACTGAAGACAAACTTGTGAGAATGTGTACCAATAAAGAAAAATATATAATTGATCGATGATGCTCGTAGGCATGGCTCCATTTCCTGGGCACAGTGTTCATTGGTTGGCAGCTAGTTTGACCCAACTCTGTAGCCAAAAAAGAGGTGTATGGAGGACATCACAATCCAATCATTTTGTGCAGCTCCGCTAAAATCGAGCTGATCATCCTTGTTTGCAAAGATATTCAGTCAGTGTGATTATAGTAATAGTGGAACTAGATGATGAAACATAACACACACAAATAGAAGTCGATCACATCTGCGAGCTCTCTTTAGGACTAACTACTTGTTGGAGAAGATTAGGCATGGAGTTGGATGAGGAGGAGAGCAAAACAAATCTCCCTTTCTGCAGTCCCATAGAAATGTAAAAACATTGGCCGTGTGACATTTTTGGCGGAACTGCACAGAACACTCTTAAGAAAAAAGTGATTTGTGAAGTTCACCAAAAGGACGCAATAGCAACAAGGGGAAATGGATAGCCCTATTTGCAAAAGGAGGTAGAAACGAAACAATTACTACCCAATAACACGAGTTGAAGACACATACGCCGACAAAAAAGAAGCATATTCCATGTAATAAGGGAAAGATGGCAGCATGGTGGTTTATCAAAAATGGTTTGAGGACGAGATTGCAAGATGGAAAGTACGCCGGCCGAGATACGTTTTAAGCAAACAACTAAAGAAGATCAACATGCAGGATTTTCCACATGCAGCAACGTGGGAAGATGGGCAGTGGAGCAAGGCTAGAGGAAGTTGTACCTGAGGGTTGTCGGAATGTAACTAAGAGGGCGTCGGCGGCCGGGATATGCCCATACTGCGGCAGCGAGCAAGTGGCGAAGGCCCTACCACGCTGGAGCTTGGTCAGAGAGAACGGCGGGTACCGCAGATCGGGATGTGCTGCCCTAACGTCGTTGAACGGAGAAACGATGCAAATCCTCCCTTCCCACCAGCGGACGGGATGCGGACGGATCAATAACCAATGGTGAGAGAGAGGCCACCGCCGCCTTGTGTGAGATGGTGTGACAAGAGACAGACCCCAACAGGCATGCTCCATTGTATATAGTGGAGCGGATTTTTCTTTTTTCCCGACGACAATCGTTTTATATTATGTACGTGCCATTGAGGAATATAACTTTATTTAATACTAACGTGTCGAGTCAAACTTTGTTCCGTCTACACATGGTACACGACCCTCCTTCGAGTAAACAACTGCTACACGCGTCAAATTATCACGTGGGCTACCTTTTCATACAAAAATGAACTCCACTGTGTACCCGCGCGTGTGTGGCCGGGAACGAGACGTGAGTATGTGCGCCATGCATGCACCTCTTCTTTAGGTGCATGTACATACGTGGGTGGGTGTGAAAGTGATGGTTTGTGCGAAACAGAGGCAATGTGTTGATGATATCTCAAACAAAAAAATATAACATATGCAATGTGTGTGAAATAGAGTCATGGATATATCATATATACAAGGAGCGATCCATGAGAAGAGAGTGGAGGGATCATCGGCGTGAGATATCGATAGAATTGAAAACAAGGATGAAGTGTGTGGGTGCGCGATCGATAAAGAGTGCCATCGAATTTGTGTTTGCCCATGTCAAAGATATAGGGCGACTGACCTACTGGAATTTGAGAGGGCAGAGGTGCAGTTTTTCTCTGTGGCATGGATAGCTACCTACAACATTTGACTATCGATGTGTGTGTGTGGGCGGGGGGAGGGGGCAGAGATGTAACTATAGAGAGGTAGATCGACTAGTATATGTGTGGAGAAGGAGAGAGACCTAGCTATGTATTGAGGGAGATCGATCGGCATCCATGCATATGTGTAACAGAGGAATAAAGTTGGGATAAAGACAAAGGTAGAGTGTCAGAGGGTTGGTGGTGGAGTTGCTTCTCACAAATGGTGGGAGAGGCCTGCTAGACAAACGGAGGGTACGAGTGCAATATCAATAAGAGAGGGCCGGGGATGTCTACCTGTTTGTGTAGGTGCGTGTGAGAGACGGGTCGTGAGGTATGCAAGGATGATGAGGGGGCGATATGGTTGTGGTAAGTAGACGTAACTACATAGGAAGATCAACTGTCGTGTGTCCGAGAAAGGGGTAGACATAACTAGTGAGGTAAGTCTACCGGTGTGTGGGGAAAAAGAATTATAGTGGACCTAGCTATATGTAGGTGATCGGTACGTGTACATGCATGCATGTGTTAGAAGCAAATAAGGTCCGGAGAGACTGATAGGGGGAGAGGGGTGCGTCTAGGAGGTGGTGCAAGAGGCCTACTATGTCGAGGGGGGAGGAGTGTGCGAGTATTAGATGGATGAAAAGAGGGGCGGGAGTGTGCACCTGCGTGGAACCGTATTGGACATAGGGGGCATGGAAGGTGAGAAGAGAAGAGGGGAAGTGTGTGTTTGTGGTAGGCACACTATGCTAGAGAGGTATATCGACCGGTGTGTGCCGGAAAGAAGGAGTTGGGGGCCTACACACACCGTGGGTGAACGACCTAAAGAGAAATAATGAATGTGCGCGATGGAGGGGGCGCTGAGTGAGGGTGAGAGGGGGGTGGGCATGTGCATGCACAATAGAAAGTTAGAGCTAGCTAGCTTCAAAGAGAAGAGGATCGTGAAGGTGTAAAAGACGAATAGAGATAATAATTCATTACAAAAAAGTGGATTCAGATATTTCAAAAAGATATCATAATGTAGAACATTGATTATAATTTGGGATAATGTGTGGCTTTTGTAGCCCAGGGCTAAATACTTGTCATAATGTAGGGGGCGGGGCACTATACTTTGTGTGATAAACACAGTGTACGTATGGAACATGGTTTAGATTATGAATATCTAGTTAGTACATCAAATGTACTATTATTTGGAATCAACATCAAGTGTATCCAAAAAATTGAATTCGAGTTCATATAGTACACATAGTTCATATCTATCTCTATAGTAATCATATGGTGTGTTGTTAAGGTAATACACGAATGATGGTTTAAGTTGGCAACAATCATGATTGTACATTCTTATTCAAATAGAGAAACGAATTCAAATTTAGTTTGAATTGCAGTGGTAGTATAGACATTTGGAATGCACTAAAATGTTGGTATGAGTAGGTTACATGCATTATAAAGCCAGCAAACAAATTTAATTGGACATAACATGAATTCATAGCTTTGAATAGCATTTGTATAGTAAAATGGGACAAGACTCTCTCTTTGTGTGGTGTGAATAGTTTCTTTTGTTTTTTCGTTGAGGGAAGTGTGAATTGATTTGGTACGTACAAGTACAATACTACACGTTAGGCTTGTCCCTAAAATTCAACCCACGCCTTGTTATATCCTGAAAATTCAGATATCGTGCTCCCCAAACTCGCGCCTTCACAACCTGTGCCTTGCTATCCCGAAATTAAAACGCGCGCGAAAACTCCCTCCAGCTACCAAATTTCGACATGCGAAATCCCCCTTCTAACCCTGAGCTGAAAGGGCTGTTAGTTCAAATCGGTGGGGGTACTTTTGTAACACACCATACATTTTCAACAAGTGTGTCCCTAAGTCATGGTCCCCCCTCCCATCGCCTCCTTTTCGCCATTCGAAATCCCAGGCCTGCATAACCTCTCTATTCCAGCAGCGAAACAACACTCTCCTCTGTCCGCCACCTCACCGCTGCCCAGCCGGAGCCTCTTCCCCGACGACGTCGTCCACTTCAATAGCTCGACATCCCTCATTCACCTCCCCAGATGAGGATCCGTCATCCATCTCGTCGTCCCGCCGGTTCAGCCGCCCCGTCCTCCACCTCCAAGGAGCTACTCCGACGATCACCTCATCTATCGCGGATGCTCCATCTCCACATCGCCACCTTAACCTGCTCCATCAGAACCGCAGCATCCTCACCGACTCCACGGATGAAGTCGAGGCCTACTAGGCGCCACCAAAGAGTTTGTTCACTCATAGCATCGCGCCTTCTCCTTAACTCGACCTCCCGGTGCCGACGGTGCTCCATCCTGCACCCCCATGGCACGGCTACCTCAAAGCCGGCGCCGCGGGCGACATCTCCACGGCGGATCTCCCCCAATGCGAGGCCCCTTCGGCGGCGGCGGCCATACCAGTCGGATATGGTAATGCTACGGCTCTCGCTCGCTCGCGCTACTACTGCTGCTACTCCGGCTCTCGCTCGCCCGCGCTTCTACTGCTGCTCCGACTCTCGCTCGCACTACTGCTGCTGCTGCTCGAGCTCTCGCTCATTCACGCTGTTGTTTCCCCCCTCGTTCGCGCTACTGTTGCTCCAGCTCTCACTCGCGCTGTTACTGCTGCTCCGGCTCTTGCTCGCTCGCACTGTTGCTGCTGCTCCGGCTCTCGCTCGCTCGTGCTATTGCTGCTGCTCCCCCCTCACTCGTGCTGCTGCTCTGCTCTGATTTAGCTACACTTCAGTTGACTGAATCGACTTTTGGGTCAGATGATTTTCAGGGGGTGGGGGTGATACATCTCCAATGTATCTATAATTTTTTATTGTTCCATGTTGTTACATTATCATTCTTGGATGTTTTCTAATCATTTTATATCATTGTTTGGTACTAACCTATTGACATAGTGCCAAGTGTTGCTATTTTTGCATGTTTTTTACATCATTGGTAATCAATATCAAACGGAGTCCGAACGCATCGAAACTTTTTGTGGATTGTTTTTGGACCAGAAGAGATCCAATGGGCCGAAGAAGCGCCTGGGAGGTGCTTTGAGGGGAGCACAATCCACCAGGGCGCGCCTGGAGGCTCAGGCGCGCCATGGTGGGTTGTGCCCACCTGGGTGCCTCTTGAACCAACTCTTTTCTCTATAAATACCCCAATATTCCAGAAACCCTAGGGGAGCCGACGAAAATCAATCCAGTCATTGCAGAGTCCAGAACCACCAGATCCAATCTAGACACCATCACGGAGGGGTTCACCATGCCCATTGGTGCCTCTCAGATGATGTGTGAGTAGTCTTTTGTAGACCTTTGGGTCCATAGTTAGTAGCTAGATGGCTTCCTCTCTCTCGTTTGATTTTCAATACAATGGTCTCTTAGAGATCCATATGATGTAATTCTTTTGCGGTGTGTTTGTTGGGATCCGATGAACTTTGAGTTTATGATCAGATCTATCTCTTTTTATCCATGAAAGTTATTTGAGTCTTCTTTGATCTCTTATATGCATGATTTCTTATAGCCTCGTATTTCTTCTTAGATATGTGGGTTTTGTTTGGCCAACTTGATCTATTTATCTTGCAATGGGAAGAGGTGCTTTGTGATGGGTTCGATCTTACAGTGCTTGATCCCAGTGATAGAAGGGGAACCGACACGTATGTATCAATGCTATTAAGGATAACAAGATGGGGTCTATTTCTACATAAATAGATCTTGTCTACATCATGTCATTGTTCTTATTGCATTACTCCGTTTCTCCATGAACTTAATACACTAGATGCATGCTGGATAGAGGTCGATGTGTGGAGTAATAGTAGTAGATGCAGGCAGGAGTCGGTCTACTAATCTTGGATGTGATGCCTATATAATGATCATTGCCTGGATATCATCATGATTATTTGAAGTTCTATCAATTTCCCAACAGTAATTTGTTTACCCATCGTTTGCTATTTTCCCGAGAGAAGCCACTAGTGAAACCTACGGCCCCCGGGTCTCTTCTTCAGTACATTTGCCTTTGCTTTTATTTTCAGCTCTATTAAACCCAAAAATACAAAAATACCTTGCTGCAATTTATTTTATCCGAGATCTATTTATCCTATCTATCATATTTTTAGCACGTCCGTTTGCCAATTTATGGAGCCATTGCCCGAAAGGGATTGACAACCCCTTTAACACGTCGGATTGCGAGTATTTGTTATTTGTGTGCAGGTGTTATTTAAGTAGTGTTGCTTGGTTCTACTGGTTCAATAACCTTGGCGTCATCACCGAGGGAAATACCTACCATGGATGTGCTGCATCATCCCTTCCTCTTTGAGGAAATATCTACGTAGTTCTAGCAGACATCAGGGGGCTCGCTGGAGTTAAGGAAGAACCACCCACAACGGGGAGGGGGATCGCCGGATACGTACCCCACTATCTATCTTAGGGTTCAGGGTGGGGGTGGTGGTCGCTGGCGGTGCGGGCGCGATGGTGGGGCGGTGGCGCAGGGATCGTCGGAGAAGAAGCTCGGCGTGGGGGGGGGGCTAGAGGGCTGGCCGGGGCGGCGATGGACCGCCGTTGGGGAGTGGTTTCGAGACGGCGAGGCGGCGCACCCATGCCACCGGCCGCGGGTGACGGGGGTCGGCTATTCGGCTGGTGGTGGCTGGAGGCTCAGGGGGGTGGAGGTTGAAGATGAACTGCAGGCTCTCCCTAAACTTCAGATTCCACAGTAAATTTCAGTTTCAACAGCTAAGTTTAGAGTCAACAGTTTTTACCTCATCTGTTGTAGTCAGGTGTTTTTTGGTGATGTAAATTTTACGTCTATCACATGTTGGTAATGTATTTTACATCATCTAGTGGAGATGATATTAGAATCCCACTTGAGATTAACGATGTCTGTCTTTTACTACTAAAGCCTCGACGTCTTACGGCTCGCCAGAGCTGCTCCAACGACGGAACCATCCATCACAATAGAGCAGTGCCCTAGCCGCCGTCTATAGATTCCTCAGATCTTCCTCCACACCTTCGATAGCCACCTCTGCCACAACTTCTTCAGTGACCAACCCAATGATGTTGAGGTCGACACGGCTACGGCAAAGAGGTTGTACACTTGTCGCATCACTTATTACTCTACATTCATGTCGATCCATTAGGGCTATTTTGGTTCAAAGGAAAAACATAGCAATAGGAAATTTTCCTATGGCACTCTACTATTCAATAATTCATGCATTTTGTTGAAAGGAATGGAGCAAAACATCCACCTGGACCTACTTTTCAAAATCCTATGCATGAAAACAAGACCAAGTGCATTAGTGGCAGAATAACATTCTAACCGTACACACTTTCATATGGTTTCTCTTTATTTTGGACATGTTTATTTCCATTCCTCTGCTCTTCCAATTCCTGTGAACCAAACACCCAAGTCAGAAATCCTGTGTTTACACATGCTTTGTTTCCCACGTGCATTCCTATCCTATTCCGATGTTTTTCCTATCCCTGCATTTTTAGAATCCTGCAAGCCAAAGGAGCCCTTACAGAATTACTTCAGTTACAGGTAGGTGTCGAAGAAAAATTGGTGTGGTTTATCCTACTCCAGCCGCGACGTCGTCCACCTCACCTGAGCTACTCCATCGACACAAGCATCCACCAAACTAGACATCATGACTCCTGACCGTCTTTCGCTGCCTCAGGTCTCCTTCCCTCCTGCCGCACCCACTACAACGGCATCACCATCATCGACTCAGTAGATAAACCTGAGGAGAACACGGGTCCATAAGAGAGGTCGCACTCTTTCGTTTCTGCTTATGTTATGCATTGCTTAATATTACCTGCTACTTTATCATCCTGTTCACCTCTTAGACTCCAAGTCAGGTCCAAATTAATGTTCAAACTTGAGTTTTAAAATTAGTTGTGGGGCACATATCGAGGCAACAACGAATCATATCTCTGTCTAATATTTGGTTCACCTAGGGTATGCCTATGTTGTTGATCTTGGCTGGGAAACAAATAGTAAAGAAATCATCATCTGTCTTTTTATTAAATTAAAGCAATCATCAGCCTGCTATCATTATTTTTGCATCAATCCACTGGTTGTTACCATCACTCTAGATTTCTGCATGCTCTCCTTACAAAATATCACTATATTCTTTCGTATGCATGTCAGATATTGTAGACAGTCATGCTGAACATGTGGAGAAAAAGAGTTTTGCACGGCAATACAATGTCATGAAGACATCGCTCCATGGTGGGTTCAATGGCAAACCCTCCCCCTATCCAGATTGTAATCCAGAGGAAGATATCTGTTCTGAGGCGGATTCAGACGCAGCTGACCACTCCTATTTACCGCCCAAGGTGTTTTCTCTAACTTGGAATGATGATGTTAGTCATATCATGCATATGTTGCCTCTCAGTGCCTACTTTTGACATCATATATGTCATCTGCTTAGTTTAGACATGTTCTGTAATGTCACATGTTTAGTTTCTATATCATATATGGGAAGTATGCAGTCTCATGTCTTTTAGCCAGCCATAATATATGTGAAATGTGCAATGCCATCATGTTTAATCAGGCATCATATATTTGAGTGGTATCTTGCCCATCCTTTTCTTCATTATGTTTCCATTTGTCAATAATGTTTGTACATTAAACTACTCTTCATGTGAATCAGCCATTTGCGTGGGTGATGGAAAAATATGGAGTGAAGACAAGGCCTTGAGAGCAGTCAGTGCTACCTATCAAAGCAGATCTCTTGCTGGGTCCCGACAGGTCCTCAGAGATGGATTTAAAGACAGATGACCAGTCCTATTCCCTGTAGTGATCCGACCTCAAACGGTCAAATCTCTATGCATAAGTGTCATCCCTGGATCGGTAGTGCTGACACACACAGTAATTGAAGGATTTATAACAGAGTAGCAATCACACACTTATTACATCGAATGTCTCAAAAGAGAACTTATTACAATAAGTATGGCTTGAGACCATCTAAGTAAAATAATAGCGGAACGCTTGGAAGATAAAGTGAGTCCATCAACTCCAACGGCACAGCTGAGTGCACGACAAATGACCTAGCTGACCTTACTCTTTGTCTGAAAAGTCTGCAAAATGATATGTTGCAGCCCGAAAAACGGGTCAGCACATGGAATATGCTGGTAAGATAACACAGTAGAGCAATGAAGAAGTAAATTCTATCACTACAAGCATATATGGCTGGTGGAGGCTCTAATGTTATAATGTTTTTGCGAAAAGCAATTTTCCCCTACAACAAAGGAATATATTGTAACATCCCAAATTTTCTATTTGGAATGTTATACATTAGATCATCAATGCATATCATATTTTATTTTGCTTTTGGTTGATCCTAGAAATTTCTACGCAACTCAAGGACCCACGGAGAGAGTTGGGGATTTCCTTATTTTCATATTTGAGTTTTCTCAAATTTTGAGAATAGGATCATTTGATTTTGTTATTTTATCGTCAATTATTTCTATTACAAAAAATATGAGAGAGGGAATAAAATGACTTTCCCAAAATAAAGAAATATTGAGGATTTCATAATAAAATCAAATAAGATATTTTTTCGGAGTTTTTTTATTTTATTTGAATATAGGAAAAATGTGCGTTTTTAAAAATTGCATTTAGGCCCCAAATAAATGTTCACCTTGTGCGGCTTGATTTTAGAAGCCCGAGAAAATTTATTTTGGGATTTTTGAAGTCCGTTTAGTATTTCTTTTTATTTTTCTTCCGCGCGTAATTATTTATAAAAAAACGAACCGACCTAACGGGCCGTGTCCGACCCGGACTCCGGCCCGACTAGGCTATATAAGCCGGGGGGAGGCCCAGCCCTAGCCAAACCCTAGCCAAGCCGCCGCCAGCACCCGCCGCCGCCGCCCCGCCGCCGCCTCCGCGCCGCCTGCCGCCGCCACGCCGGCCGAGGTTGTCTCGATTTCCGCGCTGTTTTTTTTTGAAAAACCATCCGGTTTTTCCGTCGGTTTTTTTAGTTTTGGTTTTTTTAAATAGATCGGTTTTTCCGATTTATTTAAATAGCGAGCGTTCGTCCGTTCGTTCGTTCTACTGAACGTTCATCATTTTTCTTTTTCTTGGATTTAATCCGCGATTTTTCTGATCGCGATTCCTGATCCGATTTTCTTTTTAGTATAACTTTTCGCTCGTTTATCGGAATCAGGCGATTCAAGCGCCTGGAGTTTCGTCTCAAAACCCTCTATCCGTTTAACCAACTTAAACAAGTTTTTGCTACTGTAAAAATTGCCTTAGATCCAGATTAGTAAAACAAAGTTGTTTTCTTTTGCCATTTGACTTTCGTTGCTTCGTTCGATTTGATTCTTTTTGCAAACCGGAGTTCTTAAGTTGAACCTTCTGTTTAGATCTCTTATTTGACTTTTACCTGTGCATTAGATGAGTACTTATTGTATGCTTGTTTGTTTGTCTGCGATAGAATACCCATAGTGCGCCGCCTGTTACTTCGAATCGCTAGGTTTCCTGGATCATCAGCAAGGCAAGTAACACTTTGATCATACCTTTCCTACTACCCAGTTTTATTGCATTAGATCAATCCTCACACATTGCATGATTAGGATCTAATTAAATTGTGGGATGGGAAGTAGTTGAGGTAGTACCTATTACCTGTTTATTATCAAACCTTTGGGAGTTACTTCTACGTTTGCTTATTATGCCATGCTATGCTAGTAGACGTGGATTGGGTGAGTGATATCCATGAAAGATGTGAGTTTGTTAATTAATGGTTTATCTAAGGTGGCAACTTAAACACACATCTAGGTGGATTGAGGCACCTGGTTATTCCAGGATTTGCCTGTTTACTTTTGGACCGCCACCCAGGCTCAAAGGGATCATGAGACTATTCATACTAGAAACTTCCATGTGCAGCCACAAGCTATTATGGGCTCTAGCATAGTTGACTAGGTCGTGCGAACTCTTACAGTGGTAGACTAGCAGATGTAGGGGATGTAGGTGGTACGGTCTACCCGATCGTAAGGTGCTAGCACTTCTGAGAGACTATGTCTCGGTCATCCGTCTTCTCAAACACCATGTAGTGCGAGAAACCAAACGGAGGCGATCGAGTCTTGTGGGGAAAAGTGCGCAAACCTCTACAGAGTGTAATAAACTAATCATGGTTAGCCATGTCCCCGGTTATGGACAATCTTGAGTATCTAGTACTTGGATTATCATGTGAATCTCAACATGTTACCCTAAATTAATTTTGTTGGGCTTTGTTTAATGATGATGCTTAATTGGGATTGAGAATGATGTCAACCATTCTCAATGTTTAACAACTACCATGATAGTTAAATAAATTTATTCCTTTGAAGTAGGGAAAAATTGGCATTACGCAAAACTGTAACCATAGAGCTTTCCACCAGCCAGATATGCATATAGTATAGCTGTTTCATTCCATTACTCTCTATGTGTTACTTTGCCAGCATATTCCATGTGCTGACCCATTTCGGGCTGCAACGTTAATGTTGTAGACTTTTCAGATGACGATTAAGGAGTTTTTAGGTCGTGGTTCTATACTCAGTGATGCCGTTGGAGTTGATGGACTCACTTATCTTCCAAGCCTTCTGATGTTATCGTTATTAGATGGCCTTAAGCCATATTTATTGTAATAAGTTCTCTCTTGAGACACTTGATGTAAGAAGTGTGTGATTGCTACTCTGCTATAAATCCTCCGAGTACTGTGTGGTGTCAGCATTACTGATCCAGGGATGACACCGGAGCACAGAGATCAGACTATTTGAGGTCTGGTCGCTACAGAGATGGTATCAGAGCACACGCTGACTGTAGGACACAACCACTAAGCTAAAGACCTAGATCACTATTCACTCTCTTCCTTTCTGACCTCTCATATTTTCTACTCTTTTAGGATGGCGGATGCAAGGAACAAGTTCACACAACCGGATGAAGATACACCCTTTGGACGTCACTTGAAGGAAGTCACTAGATACCTGAACATAGGAGTGCCAAGCTTCACCGGAACCTACAACGCCACTTTACCTGAAGAAGAGCGTTGGATGATTCAAGTTCAAGTTCCAGGTAGGACGTTCATGCCAGTCACTGAGCCCATAGAGTTTTCTTTTGATGCACCAACTTGGAGTCTAGGAAAGAGCATGGCAGCTCACATCGCCATGGGACGCATTGGAGAAGTCTACCACAATGACCTCAAGGATACTATCTACCAGATTTGTGGGCGCCGAGATGAGCACTAGGAGATGATCAGCGCCAGAAAGGATAGATCAATTGCAGCTTTTATCCAGGATTTAAATCAGCACATTCGACGACAGGAGAACCAGATGTGCGCTGACATGATAGATCTGAAGAAGGCTAAGACAAGAATCAAGGAACTGAAGGAAGAACTCAAGGCTACACGTGAAGATTATGAAGAGGAAATTGAAGTATTGGTGGATAAGAATGCCGACCTAACTATGAAGCTGGCGATATTTATGGGAGACCCTACACCAGTAGATGAAGATGACGAACCCAAGGAGATTAGCTCGGAAGACTACATCATCATCGACGACACAGACTCGGACCCAGACGAAAGCGATGATGACTATGTTGATGAAGTTGGAGCAAATATCATGGAGTCTGCAACCGAAGAATATTTCTAGTAGACCACCTCATCAGTAGTAGTAGTCCACCATGTAAATATAGTAGTCCGAGCACTTTTGCGATAGTTAGATCGATTGTATGCCCTTGTTTGATTGAATGAAGTGAATTGTTTGCTTTTGCCTCATGTGCATATGGGTAGTGTTTTCTCTTTAGACCCCCTCTATTCTTACGTCTCATCTTTTCTAAACACTCAGATGCCTCCGAGACGTGACCCCGAATTTACCTTTCCACCGGAGCTCACCCAGTTGATCCAGCAGCAGAACACATTGATGTAGTTGCTAGTCCAGAATCAGAACCAGGGGAACAACAACAACAACAACCCACCACCACCACCACCTGTTGATCACTTAGCCCGTTTTCTTAGGCTAAATCCGCCAATGTTTTCCAGTAGCACAGAGCCGATAGTAGCAGATGATTGGCTCCGCAAGACAGCTAGAGAGTTGACCACGTCAGGATGCACGAATGCGGAGAAGGTGAAGTTTGCCGCACATCAGCTTGAAGGACCCGCAGCATCATGGTGGGAGAATTTCACAGCCACCTTCCCTGTCGACACTGTCACATGGGACCAGTTTCAACATGCCTTTCGTACTGCCCATGTTTCAGCAGGAGCTATGGCCATGAAGAAGCGTGAGTTTCGCAACTTGTGGCAAGGAGGACGGACAGTAGGCCAGTATGTGGAGGACTTTAGTAAGTTAGCACGTTATGCCCCAGATGACGTTGCTACGGATGCAGCTAAGCAGGAGAAGTTTCTGGAAGGCCTGAATGATGAGTTGAGCATGCAGTTGATGGTAGCAACCTTCAACAACTACCAGGAGTTGGTAGACCGTGCTCTTATGATTGAAGGCAAGCAGCAGCAAATTGAGAATCGCAAGAGGAAGTATGGACAAGGAAAGTACAATTCAGGAGCTCAGCAGAAGCCACGTTTTACCCCTAGACCGGGAGGACATTTTCAGCATACCCATGGAGGAGGTAGCTCGCATAATCACAATGGCACCAGGAATGGTAATGGGAATGGAGGAAGCAACGGCCAGAATCGCACCAACCCATCAACCCCAGCCAAGAAGGACCTGAGCCAAGTCACTTTCTTTAAGTGTTCGAAGACCGGACATTATGCCAATGAATGCCCTGAAATACAAAATGGAAATACCAATGGAAGCTCTGGGAAGAAGCCGAACCCTTTCAACAGGGGACAGGTGAACCACGTTAGCGTGGAGGAGGTTGAAGAACAGCCGGATGCAGTAATAGGTAAGTTTTTGGTTAAGTTAGTTACTGCACTCCTTCTTTTTTATACTGGTGCATCGCATTCATACATCTCAAGGGGATTTGTGGATAAGTATAACCTGTCAACCCAAGCCCTTAGATCACCCATGTTAGTAACCTCGCCTGGAGCAGAATATTTGGCTAGTCGATGGTGTGATCAGTTACCATTAAGGATTGGTAACTATGTTTTTCCCTCAGACCTAATAGTATTGAAATCCCAAGGATTGGATGTGATATTAGGCATGGATTGGTTGTCAAAGTATGAAGGGAATATTGAATGTGCTAGTAAGTCAATTTTGCTTACCACCCCAGAAGGGAGAAGGATCAAGTATGTATCCCGGCATGTGCCAAAAGGGACTCAAGTAAATTGTTTAACAGGAGTGGTACAGGAGGAAGTACCAGTGGTAAAGGATTTCCCTGAAGTATTTCCAGAGGAGTTGCCAGGCATGCCACCAGATAGAGATATTGAGTTTTTGATTGAGCTATTGCCAGGCACAGGGCCAATATCAAAGAGACCATACAGGATGCCTGCAAAAGATTTGGTGGAAATTAAGAAGCAAATTAAGGAGTTACTGGATAAGGGATATATTCACCCAAGTTCTTCACCTTGAGGATCGCCAGTACTTCTAGTGGAGAAGAAGGATGGATCGTTAAGGATGGTTGTTGATTATCGAGGATTGAATGAAGTAATGATCAAGAACAAGTGCCCACTACCAATGATCAATGATCTATTTGATCGATTGCAAGGAGCTAAGGTATTTTCCAAGATCGATCTGCGATCAGGATACCACCAGTTGAAGATTCGAGAACAGGATATACCTAAGACAACTTTTACCACCAGGTATGGGTTGTACGAGTATACCATTATGTCATTTGGTCTGACTAACGCACCCGCATATTTTATGAACATGATGAACAAAGTATTTATGGAGTTTTTGGATAAGTTCGTCGTAGTGTTCATTGATGATATCCTAGTTTACTCGAAGAATGAAGAGGAGCATAAGGAACATTTGCGACTGGTACTTGAGAAGCTCAGAGAACATCAGTTGTATGCCAAGTTCAGCAAATGTGAGTTTTGGTTGAAGGAAGTAGGATTCCTCGGACACGTTATATCCGGAGAAGGAATAGCAGTTGATCCCACTAATGTTGATAACGTGACCAAGTGGGAAGCACCAACCACCATGGGAGAGATCCGGAGTTTTCTTGGACTCGCAGGATACTACCGGAGATTCATTGAGAATTTCTCAAAGATTGCGAAGCCTATGACGGAGTTATTAAAGAAATATACCAAGTTCATATGGACGGAGGAATGTGAGGCTAGTTTCCAGGAGTTGAAGAAACGTTTGGTGTTGGAAATATGCCCTAGAGGCAATAATAAATTAGTTATTATTATTATATTTCCTTGTTCATGATAATCGTTTATTATCCATGCTAGAATTGTATTGATGGGAAACTCAAATACATGTGTGGATACATAGACAACACCATGTCCCTAGTAAGCCTCTAGTTGACTAGCTCGTTGATCAATAGATGGTCACGGTTTCCTGACCATGGACATTGGATGTCGTTGATAACGGGATCACATCATTAGGAGAATGATGTGATGGACAAGACCCAATCCTAAGCCTAGCACATGATCATGTAGTTCGTATGCTAAAGCTTTTCTAATGTCAAGTATCATTTCCTTAGACCATGAGATTGTGCAACTCCCGGATACCGTAGGAGTGCTTTGGGTGTGCCAAACGTCACAACATAACTGGGTGGCTATAAAGGTACACTACAGGTATCTCCGAAAGTGTCTGTTGGGTTGGCACGAATCGAGACTGGGATTTGTCACTCCGTGTAAACGGAGAGGTATCTCTGGGCCCACTTGGTAGGACATCATCATAATGTGCATAATGTGATCAAGGAATTGATCACGGGATGATGTGTTACAGAACGAGTAAAGAGACTTGCCGGTAACGACATTGAACAAGGTATCGGGATACCGACGATCGAATCTCGGGCAAGTGTCGTACCGATAGACAAAGGGAATTGTATACGGGATTGATTAAGTCCTTGACATCGTGGTTCATCCGATGAGATCATCGTGGAACATGTGGGAGCCAACATGGGTATCCAGATCCCGCTGTTGGTTATTAACCGGAGAGTCATCTCGGTCATGTGTGCATGTCTCCCGAACCGGTAGGGTCTACACACTTAAGGTTTGGTGACGCTAGGGTTATAGAGATATTAGTATGCGGTAACCCGAAAGTTGTTCGGAGTCCCGGATGAGATCCCCGACGTCACGAGGAGTTCCGGAATGGTCCGGAGGTAAAGAATTATATATAGGAAGTGCTATTTCGGCCATCGGGACAAGTTTCGGGGTCACCGGTATTGTACCCGGACCACCGGAAGGGTCCCGAGGGTCCACCGGGTGGGGCCACCTGCCCCGGTGGGCCACATGGGCTGTAGGGGGTGTGCCTTGGCCTATATGGGCCAAGGGCACCGGCCCCAAGAGGCCCATGCGCCAAGAGAAGAGGGAAAGGAAGAGTCCTAAAGGGGGAAGGCACCTCCGAGGTGCCTTGGCGAGGAGGGACTCCTCCCCTGGCCACACCCTTCCTTGGAGGAAGGGCCAAGGCTGCGCCTCCCCCCTCTCCCTTGGCCCTATATATAGTGGGGGGAAGGGAGGGCAACCCAAGCCCTGGCGCCTCCCTCTCCCTCCCATGACACATCCCCTCCTCCCGCAGCGCTTGGCGAAGCCCTGTTGGAATCCCGCTACTTCCACCACCACGTCGTCGTGCTGCTAGATCTCCATCAACCTCTCCTCCCCCCTTGCTGGATCAAGAAGGAGGAGACATCGCTGCTCCGTACGTGTGTTGAACGCGGAGGTGCCGTCCGTTCGGCGCTAGGATCATCGGTGATTTGGATCACGACGAGTACGACTCCATCAACCCCGTTCTCTTGAACGCTTCCGCGCGCGATCTACAAGGGTATCTAGATCCACTCCTCCCTCGTTGCTAGATGACTCCATAGATAGATCTTGGTGACACGTAGGAAACTTTTGAATTTATGCTACGTTCACCAACATTTGGTTACCTCGCCAGTGTTGATTTTGCCAGACCAGACCAAGGATTATGAGGTGTATTGCGACGCTTCACGTCGAGGACTTGGAGCAGTGCTTATGCAGGAAGGGAGAGTTGTTTCATATGCCTCAAGACAACTGAAGCCTCATGAGTTGAATTATGCTACACATGATTTGGAGTTAGCAGCCGTAGTGCATGCATTGAAAACATGGAGACATTTTTTGATTGGAAATCATTGTGAGGTGTACACGGATCATTAGAGTTTGAAATACATCTGCACACAGAAGGAGTTAAACCTCAGACAAAGGAGATGGTTGGAGCTCATCAAGGATTATGATATGAGATTGCATTACCATCCCGGAAAGGCTAATGTAGTAGCTGATGCATTAAGCCGTAAGAGCCACGTCAATACATTAATGACGGGAGAAATACCAAGGGAGTTAGCAGAAAATCTTCATGAACTATGTTTGGAAATAGTTTTGCGAGGCTATGTAGCAGCATTAGAGATTCAGTCAACTTTGATGGATAGAATCAGAGAAGCTCAGAAGACTGACAAGGAGATTGCCTCTATTAAGGAGAAACTTAGCAAAGGAAAGGCTAAAGGATTTCGTGAGGATGAGCACGACACCCTATGGTTTGAAGACCATGTTTATGTGCCCAATGACCCGGTGATTAGGAAGTTGATTCTGCAAGAGGCACATGACTCACCATATTCGATTCATCCAGGAAATACCAAGATGTATTTGGATTTGAAAGATATTTTCTGGTGGACCGGAATGAAGAAGGATATTGCAGAGTATGTAGCAGTCTGTGATGTGTGTCAGAGTAAAGGCAGAGCATCAGAAGCCAGCATGATTGTTACAACCATTGCCGATACCCGAATGGAAGTGGGATAAGTTAGGCATGGATTTTATCACGGGATTACCCAGGACTCGTTCAAGCTATGACTCAATTTGGGTTGTAGTTGATCGATTGACGAAGGTAGCTCATTTCATCCCAGTAAAGACCACTTACACCAGTGCTAAGTTGGCAAAGATATACATGACTAGGATCGTATGTCCGCATGGAGTTCCGAGGAGTATCGTATCGGATAGAGGAACCCAGTTTACCTCAAAGTTCTCGAAGCAGTTGCATGAAACTTTGGGAACCAGGCTAGAATTCAGTACAGCTTTTCATCCACAGACAGATGGACAGACCGAGAGAGTCAATCAGATTTTGGAGGATATGCTGAGAGCTTGTGCGCTAGATTATGGATCTAGTTGGGACGAAAATTTGCCATATGCAGAGTTCTCTTACAACAACAGTTACCAAACCAGTTTGAAGATGGCCCCTTTCGAAGCCTTGTATGGAAGGAGGTGCAGGACACCGTTGTCGTGGGACGAAGTTGGAGACCGCCAGTTGTTTGGACCTAACTTGATTAAAGAGTCTGAACAGAAGGTGAAGTTGATTCGCGATAGGCTCAAGGTAGCTCAGTCCAGACAGAAGAGTTATGCAGATTCTAAACGCAAGGAGACAGTTTACAAAGTCGGATATAGAGCTTATCTTCGAGTATCTCCACTTCGAGGAACAAAGCATTTTGGAGTTAAAGGAAAGTTAGCGCCACGATTTGTAGGACCATATCGAGTTTTGGAGCGTATGGGAGAAGTGGCCTACAAGTTGGAATTGCCCGAAGGATTGTCAGGAGTTCATGATGTGTTCCACGTTTCCCAGTTGAAGAAGTGCCACGCGGAGATGGCTGACATACCTTTGAGAGATACAGTGCCATTGGAAGAAATCCAATTGGATAACAATTCGACCTATGAGGAGAAACCGGTTAAGATTCTCGAGTTTGCCAGTCGAGTCACTCGCAGCAAGGTTATCAAGTTTTGCAAAGTTCAGTGGAGCCACCACACGGAGGATGAAGCCACCTAGGAACGAGAGGAAGATTTGCTCAAGGACCACCCTCACCTATTTTCTAGCCAACCCGAATCTCGAGGGCGAGATTCATCTTAAGGGGGGTAGGTTTGTAACATCCCAAATTTTCAATTTGGAATGTTATACATTAGATCATCAATGCATATCATATTTTATTTTGCTTTTGGTTGATCCTAGAAATTTCTACGCAACTCAAGGACCCACGGAGAGAGTTGCAGATTTCGTTATTTTCATATTTGAGTTTTCTCAAATTTTGAGAATAGGATCATTTGATTTTGATATTTTATCGTCAATTATTTCTATTACAAAAAATATGAGAGAGGGAATAAAATGACTTTCCCAAAATAAAGAAATATTGAGGATTTAATAATAAAATCAAATAAGATTTTTTTCGGAGTTTTTCGTTATTTTATTTGAATTTAGGAAAAATGTGCGTTTTTCAAAATTGCATTTAGGCCCCAAATAAATGTTCACCTTGTGCGACTTGATTTTAGAAGCTCGGGAAAATTTATTTCGGGATTTTTGCAGTCTGTTTAGTATTTATTTTTATTTTTCTTCCGCGCGTAATTATTTATTAAAAAAACGAACCGACCTAACGGGCCGTGTCCGACCCGGACTCCGGCCCGACTAGGCTATATAAGCCGAGGGGGGGAGGCCCGGCCCCAGCCAAACCCTAGCCGAGCCGCCCCAGCACCGCCCCACCGCTGCCAGCGCCCACCGCCGCCGCACCACCCGCCGCCGACACGCCGCCCGAGGTCGTCTCGATTTCCGCGTCGGTTGTTTTTTCGAAAAACCGTCCGGTTTTTCCGTCGGTTTTTTAGTTTCATTTTTTTAATAGATCGTTTTTTCTGATTTATTTAAATAACGAGCGTTCGTCCGTTCGTTTGTTCTAATGAACGTTCGTCGTTTTTCTTTTTCTCGGATTTAATCCGCGATTTTTCTGATCGCGATTCCTGATCCGATTTTCTTTTTAGTATAACTTTTCACTCGTTTATCGGAATCAGGCAATTCAAGCACCTGGAGTTTCGTCTCAAAACCCTCTATCCGTTTAACCAACTTAAACAAGTTTTTGCTACTGTAAAAATTGCCTTAGATCCAGATTAGTAGAACGAAGTTGTTTTCTTTCGCCATTTGACTTTCGTTGCTTCGTTCGATTTGATTCTTTTTGCAAACCGGAGTTCTTATGTTGAACCTTCTGGTTAGATCTCTTATTTGACTTTTACCTGTGCATTAGATGAGTACTTATTATATGCTTGTTTGTTTGTCTGCGATAGAATACCCGGAGTGCGCCGCCTGTTACTTCGAATCGCTAGGTTTCCCGGATCATCAGCAAGGCAAGTAACACTTTGATCATACCTTTCCTACTACCCAGTTTTATTGCATTATATCAATCCTCACACATTGCATGATTAGGATCTAATTAAATTGTGGGATGGGAAGTAGTTGAGGTAGTACCTATTACTTGTTTATTATCAAACCTTTGGGAGTTACTTCTATGTTTGCTTATTATGCCATGCTATGCTAGTAGACGTGGATTGGGTGAGTGATATCCATGACAGATGTGAGTTTGTTAATTAATGGTTTATCTAAGGTGGCAACTTAAAGACACATCTGGGTGGATTGTGGCACCTGGTTATTCTAGGATTTGCCTATTTCCTTTTGGACCGCCACCCAGGCTCCAAGGGATCATGAGACTATTCATACTAGAAACTTCCGTGTGCAGCCACAAGCTATTATGGGCTCTAGCATAGTTGACCAAGTCGTGTGAACTCTTAAAGTGGTAGACTAGCAGATGTAGGGGGTGTAGGTGGTACGGTCTACCCGATCGTAAGGTGCTAGCACTTCTGAAAGACTATGTCTCGGTCATCCGTCTTCCCAAACACCATGTAGTGCGAGAAACCAAACGGAGGCGATCGAGTCTTGTGGGGAGAAGTGCCCAAACCTCTGCAGAGTGTAATAAACTAATCATGGTTAGCCGTGTCCCTGGTTATGAACAATCTTCAGTATCTTGTACTTGGATTATCATGTGAATCTCAACATGTTACCCTAAATTAATTTTGTTGGGCTTTGTTTAATGATGATGCTTAATTGGGATTGAGAATGCTGTCAACCATTCTCAATGTTTAACAACTACCATGATAGTTAAATAAATTTATTCCTTTGAAGTAGGGAAAAATTGGCTTTACGCAAAACTGTAACCATAGAGCTTTCCACCAGCCAGATATGCATATAGTATAGTTGTTTTATTCCATTACTCTCTATGTGTTACTTTCCTAGCATATTCCATGTGCTGACCTGTTTCGGGCTGCAACGTTAATGTTGCAGACTTTTCAGACGATGATTAAGGAGTTTTTAGGTCGTGGTTCTATACTCAGTGATGCCGTTGGAGTTGATGGACTCACTTCGCTTCCAAGCCTTCCGCTGTTATCCTTATTAGATGGCCTTAAGCCATATTTATTGTAATAAGTTCTCTCTTGAGACACTCTATGTAATAAGTGTGTGATTGCTACACTGCTATAAATCCCCCGAGTACTGTGTGGTGTCAGCATTACTGATCCAGGGATGACACCGGAGCACAGAGATCAGACTGTTTGAGGTCTGGTCGCTACATATATTTTATTCAATTACAAGTTGGTTGACAATCATCGAGAATGGTAACCCCATCTCAATCCCAATTAAGAGTAATTAACATCCAACAAATTAATTTAGAGTGATGATATCCACATGATAATCCAAGAGCCAGATACTCAAGATGTTCATAACCGGGGACACATCTAACCATGATTAGTTTGTACACTCTGCAGAGGTTTGCGCACTTTTCCCCACAAAACTCGATCTCCTCCATTGTAGTTCTCGCACTGCATGATGTTTGAGAAACGGATGACTGAGACACAGTCTTTCCGAAGAGGTCCTCTTAACCGATAGATAGGCCGGTACACCTACAATCCCCTACATCTGCTAGCCCATCACGGAAAGGTTTCCCACAACTTACTTAACTATGCTAGAGCCCATAATAGCTTGTGGCTGCACACGGAAGTTTGCAGCATGAATAATCTTATGATCCCTTTGAGCCTGGGTGGCGAACCAAAAAGGACATCACTAGTATATCCCAGGTGCCCGCAACCAATACACCCAGATGTGTGTTTAAGTAGCCACCTTAAGTAAACCATTAATTAATAATCTCACATCTGTCATGGATACACTCAAACCCAATCCACGTCTACGAGCATAGCATGGCAATAAGTTGCATAACGCAGAAGTAACTCCCAGGGTTTGATAATAAAAGGGCAATAGGTTCTACCTCATCATCTACTTCCCGAACCCACAAGTTAAGAGATCCTACTCATGCAATGTTTGAGGGTTGAAATTAATGCATAAAATTGGGTAAAAGAGATATGATCAAAGTGTTACTTGCCTTGTTGATGATCCGCAAAACCTAGTGACTCGTAGTAGCACGCTGCACACTCCGGGAATTCTAGCGCAAACAAACAATAGCATACATTAGAAATCAAGCATAGATGCACGGGTAAATCTCGAATAAGAAGATCGAATCTGAAAACTCAACTAAAGTGATTCAATCTGCAAAAAGAATCAATCGAATCGGAGCCACGGAACTGAAACTACGGTCAAAAGAACCTCAAAAACAAATCTGCTTGAAACCAAATTTGAAGATTGTCAAAATCTTTTTCAAGTTTATTAAACAGAAAGAGGGTTTCGAGACGAAGATTTTGGCATTGGTTTCACTGGATTTGGACAAACGATTAAGAAGCGTCGAGCATTTGAAGATCAGGGGCTAATCTGCGATAAAAATAATCGCAGATAGGTCCCTCGCCAAAAATAAAAAAAAGACTAACGAACGAACGTTCGCTAACAGAACGAATCTAACGAAAACCGTTCACTAACAGATCTAAACGAATGAACGTTCGTTAAATAAATAAACCGATGAAAAACTGATCTAATAAAATAAACCGCGAAACCAAAAAACCGGGTTAAACTAAAAAACAGACCGGTCAACGGCGACATGATTCGGCGACGGCGGCGGCGGGCGGCGACGGCTGCTGGCGGCGGCTAGGGTTTGGGGCGGGGCGCGGGGCAGCTGAGTGGGCTGGGGGCGGCCTCGCCTCGCATTATAAAGGCCCGGGAGGCAGTGTCCTGTTCGGACACGGCCCGTTAAGGCGGTTCGCCTTTTTCTAAAACAGATTTTGCTGGACAAATCCTAATAAATAAAATAAAAATCTAAAAATGCCAAAACAAATTTTCACCTTCTAAATAAAATATTTAGAACATGATGAACATTTTCTTGGCCTAAAATACAATTTTAGAAATATGCATATTTTTCTAATTTCTTATAAAATAGCGATAAAATCCAAATAAAATAATTTATTTTATTTTAATAATTTTCCTCCAATATTTCAATTTCTTTGGAGAAGTCATATTATCTCCTCTCATATATTTTTAATATGAAATATTTTTCGGAGAGAAAATAATTAAAGTCAAAATGATCCCGTTTCAATATTTGAGAAAATTCAAATACGAAAATCATGAAATCCCCAACTCTCTCCGTGGGTCCTTGAGCTGCTTAGGATTTTTAGGATCACAACCGAAATGCAAATAAAATATGATATGCATTGATGACCTATGTATAGCATTCCTAATTGAAAATTTGGGATGTTACAAACCTACCGCCCTTAAGATGAATATCGTCCTCGAGATTCGGGTTGGCTAGAAAATAGGTGTGGGTGGTCTTTCCGTAGATCATCCTCTCGTTCCCAGGTGGCTTCATCCTCGGTATGGTGGCTCCATTGAACTTTGCAAAACTTGATGACCTTACTGCGTGTAACTCGGCTGGCAAACTCAAGAATCTTGACAGGTTTCTCCTCATAGGTCAGATCACTTTCCAACTGAATTGCTTTCAGGGGCACTCTATCTCTTAGAGGAATATCGGCCATCTCAGCCTGACACTTCTTCAACTGAGAAACGTGAAACACATCATGAACTCCTGACAATCCATTGGGTAACTCCTACTTGTAGGCCACTTCTCCCATATGTTCGAAAACTTGGTATGGTCCTACAAATCTTGGGGCTAACTTTCCCTTAACTCCAAAACGTTTAACTCCTCGCAGGGGTGACACACGAAGATATCATCTGTCTCCGATTTCATAGACTACCTTCTTGTGTTTCGAGTCTGGACTGAGCTACCTTCAGTCTATCTCAAATCAACTTAAACTTATCTTATGACTCTTTTATCAAATCCGGTCCAAACAACTGGCGGTCTCCAACTTCATCCCACATCAATGGCGTCATGCACCTTCTTCCATACAAAGCTTTGAAGGGTGCCATCTTTAGACTAGCTTGATAAATGTTGTTGTATGAAAACTCCGTGTAGGGCAAATTATCATCCCAACTAGATCCATAGTGTTGCGCACAAGCTCTCAACATGTCCTCCAAAATCTGATTGACTCTCTCGGTGTGTCCATCTGGCTGCGGATGAAAAGCTATACTGAACTCTAGCCTGGTGCCCAGAGTCTCGTGCAGTTGGTGCCAAAACTTTTAAGTAAACGGTGTTCCTCTATCTGATACAATAGTCCTCGGAACTCCATGCAGACATACGATCCTGGTCATGTATATCTTGGCCAACTTTGCACTGGTATAGGTGGTTTTCACTGGGATAAAGTGAGCCACTTTGGTCAAGTGATCCACTACTACCCAAATAGAGTCGTATCCCGATCGAGTCCTGGGTAATCCGGTGATATAATCAATGCTAAGCTTGTCCCACTTCCATTCGGCTATCGGCATAGGCTGCAGTAATCCTGCTAGCTTCTGATGTTCTGCCTTCACTCTCTGACATACATCACATACGGCTACATACTCGGCAATATCAGTCTTCATACTAGTCCACCAGAAACGCTCCTTCAAATCCAAATACATCTTGGTGTTTCCGGGGTGTATCGAGTATGGTGAGTCGTGAGCTTCCTGAAGTATCAACTTCCTGATCTCTACATTATTGGGCACATAAACACGGTCCTCAAACCATAAGGTGTCGTGCTCATCCTCACAAAAACCTTTGGCCTTTCCTTTGCTCATCTTCTCCTTTATCTCAGCAATTTCCTTATCATCCTTCTGAGCTTCTGAAATTTTTCCCAATAATGTCGACTGAATTTCTAATGCTGCAACAAAATCTCTAGGGACTATCTCCAAACATAGCTCCATGAGATATTCAGCTAACTCCATTGGCAATCTTCCGCTCACGAGGGTATTGTCTTAACTCTTCCGGCGCAAAGCGTCTGCTAGGACATTGGCCTTGCCTGGATGGTAGTGCAACTTCATATCATAATCCTTTATAAGTTCCGACCATCTCCTTTGCCTGAGATTCAACTCATTCTGTGTGAAAATGTACTTCAAACTCTTATGACCCGTGTACACATCACAACAGTTTCCAATAAGAAAATGTCTCCAGGTCTTGAGTGCATGAACTACAGCCGCTAACTCCAAATCATGCGTAGCATAATTCAACTCATGCGGTTGAAGCTATCATGAGGCATACGAAACAACTCTTCCGTCTTGCATAAGCACACCTCCAAGTCCTAAATGAGATGCGTCGCAATACACTTGGAAATCCTTGCGTATATTTGGCAGAATCAGCACTCAGGCTGTAGTCAAACGTTTCTTCAACTCCTGGAAACTTGCCTCACATTCATCCGTCCATTTGAACTTGGTGTCCTTCTTCAACAACTCTGTCATGGGCTTCGCAATCTTAGAGAAATTCTCAATGAATCTTCGATAATATCCCGCGAGTCCTAGAAAACTGCGGATCTCTCCAACTGAGGTGGGTGCCAACCACTCAGTGACTGACTGAACCTTAGTAGGGTCTACTGCTATACCTTCTCATTATATAACATGTCCAAGGAATCCAACTTCCTTCAACCAAAACTCACATTTGCTGAACTTAGTGTATAACTGATGTTCCCTAAGCTTCTCGAGAACTAAACGCAAATGCTCCTTATGCTCTTCTTCATTCTTCGAGTATACCAAAATGTCATCAATGAACACCACAACAAACTTATCCAAGAACTCCATAAACACCTTGTTCATCATACTCAAGAAATAGGCAGGGGCGTTAGTCAATCCGAATGACATAACCGTGTACTCATACATCCCGTAGCTTGTGGTGAAAGCTGTCTTAGGTATATCATGTTCTCGAATCTTCAGCTGGTGGTACCCTGATCGTAAACCGATCTTGGAAAATACTTTAGCTCCTTGCAGCTGGTCAAACAAATCATTGATCATCGGCAGTGGGTACTTGTTCTTGATCGTCACTTCATTCAACGCGCGATAATCAACAACTATTCTTAGAGATTTATCCTACTTCTCAACCAAGAGCACTGGGGCTCCCCATGGTGATGAACTTCGTCGAATGTAACCTTTCTCCAATAACTCCTTAATCTGTTTCTTAATCTCCTCCAGATCATTTGAGGGCATCCGGTATGGTCTCTTTGATATTGGTCCGGTGCTTGCCAATAACTCTATCAAAAACTTAATGTCTTGATCTGGGGGCATGCCTGGTAGTTCCTCTAGAAGTACATCTGGGTAATCATTTACTATGGGCACTTCTTCCTAAACAACTCCCATGAGGGAATTTACATGAGTACTCTTAGGAGTATGCCTGGATACATACTTAATCCTTTTTCCCTCCGGTGTTGTGATGCCCCGAGACCGATGCGCCATGTGTCTTCCAGTTATTCGCTGTTGCCTTGTCTTTCGCTTGTGTGTTGCATCTTGCCATGTCATCATCCGCATTGCATCTGCATGTTTTCAAACTTGCATCTGTCCCGGTTCCCTCCAGTTCCGTCCGTTGTCCGTTCTGAGGCAAGAAACACTCGCACGCGCCCGTGGCACGTCCGAAATATTATTTTTTATAAGTGGATGAAAATGTTCTTGGAATGGGATGAAAGTTGGCATGCGGTGTTGTTATGTTGTCAGTAGGTTGCCTGCCAAGTTTCATCGCATTCGGAGTCCATTTGATGCCCCAGTGGATAACTATAGCAACAATATAGTCAGTCCAAACGTCGGACATTTTCGGTCTCCGGAAATGGTTGCCGGGCTGCCTTCTTTTCGCCTCTCCCTTCTCAGCCCACAACCTCCTACACAGTCCACCTAGGCTCAGCCTAGACCCCCCATGCATTTGGATTCATTCAATCGAGATCGAAGGGCCCCGAAAGCCCCTCAAACACCCCTAAACCTAATACCTGCCCTATATATACACCCCTTCCATCCAAATATGGGCTACCCTAGTCTTCCCCTACCCCCTAGACCCCTTCTCCTCGGATCCGCCGCCTCCAGCCACAGCCAATCCCCCTCCTCCTATATTTCTGGCAACCTCCACCTCCACTGTGCCACTTGGCGCGTAGCCATTGGCTGCGCTGCCACCCCGCACCGCCCGTGGCCAATCGGGCGAGGCCACGACACCTCCCCAGTGCCCCACTTCGCCGCGGCCTGCCTGGCCCATCCGCGGCCTGCCCCGTGCCGATTTGGGCCCGAAGCCGCCCGCACCGCTGCCTGGATCCCGTTCCCCGCCTTGCAGCTCCTCCTCCTCCAGAGAGCTCGCGCCGCCGCCCGCTCACCCTCACCGGAGCACACCGATCCCACCGCCCAGATCGAGACCATCGAGCCACCGTGCCGGATCCCTGTGCCCTGGACCTCCCCGACATCACATGGTCCAGCGCTGCCGCCGCTCGTTCTGCGGCCTTCGCCAAGTCCCGCCGCCGTGTCTTGCATCCTGGGAGCCAGCCGCGCCTCGTCCAAGCTCCACGGCCGGTGCCGCCAGGCTCCTCTGCCGCCGGGATCTTGTTGTGACACCCCGAGACCGATGCGCCAAGTGTCTTCCAGTTATTCGCTATTGTTGCCTTGTCCTTCACTTGCCTGTTGCATCTTGCCATGTCATCATCCGCATTGCATCTGCATGTTTTCAAAACTTGCATCCGTCCTGGTTTCCTCCAGTTTCGTCTGTTGTCCGTTCTGAGCCAAGACACACTCGCACGCACCCGCGACACGTCCGAAATATTATTTTTATAAGTGGCCGAAAAATGTTCTCGGAATGGGATGAAAGTTGGCATGCGGTGTTGTTATGTTGTTAGTAGGTCGCCTGCCAAGTTTCATCGTATTCGGAGTCTGTTTGACGCCCAACGGATAACTATAGCGACAATATAGTCGGTCAAAACGTCGGACGTTTTTGGTCTCCGAAAACGGTTGCCGGGCTGCCTTCTTTTCGTCTCTCCCTTCTCAGCCCACAACCTCCTACACAGTCCACCTAGGCCTAGCCTAGACCCCCCTCGCGTTCGGATTCTTTCGATCGAGATCGAAGGGCCTCGAAAGCCCCTCAGACACCCCTAAACCTAATACCTGCCTATATATACACCCCTTCATTCCAAATATGGGCTACCCTAGTCTTCCCCTACCCCCTAGACCCCTTCTCCTCGGATCCGCCACCTCCAGCCATAGCCAATCCCCCCTCCTCCTCTATTTTCGACAACCACCACCTCCACCGTGCCACTTGGCGCGTAGCCATTGGCTGCGTGGCCATCCCGCACCGCCCGTGTCCAATCATGCGAGGCCACGTGACCTCCCCAGTGCCCCACTTTGCCGCGGCCTTCCTGGCCAATTCGCGGTCCGCCCCGTGCCGATCTGGTCCCGAAGCCGCCAGCACCGCCGCCCGGATCCCATTCCCCGCCTTGCAGTTCCTCCTCCTCCTGAGAGCTCGTGCCACCGCCCGCTCAGCCTCGTCAGAGCACACCGATCGCACCGCCTAGATTGAGACCATCGAGCCACCGCGCCGGATCCCTATGCCCTGGACCTCCCCGGCATCGCATGGTCCAGCGCCACCGCTCGTCCCGCCGCCTTCGCAAAGTCCCACCGCCGTGCCCTGCATCCTGGGAGCCAGCCGCGCCTCGTCCAAGCTCCACCGCCGGCTCCGCCAGACTCCTCTGCCACCGGGATCTGGACCTCCCTGTCCCTGCCTCGCCGCCCGGCGTCTCCCCGACTAGCTCCGTCGTCGGCCGCCCGAACTGCTCCCTGCGTCGCCATCGTCAGAGATGCTCCAGTGCTGCCCTGCTCCCATTAACCCGCGCGAGCGCGTGGGCCGTGCCAGGCCCAGCGCCCCTTCCGGCCTGCTGCTTCCTCCTCCCACCAAGCCGGGCCAAGGCCCATGGTGAGCACCACTCGAGCCCCCCTGCACTGTTGGGCTGACCAGTTTTGGCCCGTTCATGTTTTTTCCTCCAGAATGATTTTCCTTTTATTCCAGGGTTTTGCTATTTTGCAGAAAACCCCTCAAGCAACATGCATTTAAGAACTCACCAACCATGCATCTTTTGTAAAAACTTCAAATGTGAAAAATGCTTATAATTGTGTCTAGATTCATAATATGCAACTTTCATCCATGTTTGAAATGTTTAAAATGATGTTTGCTTTAATTTCCTTAAATAACATGCTAAAATGATTTAATTCATAACTAAATAATCCTAGCTCCAAACTTATCAAACTTTATATGTAAATGGGGTAGAAAAATGCCTAGTTTAACATGATGTACTTACGTTGCATGTTTAACAACTCAAAAATATGGTTTAGGGTAGAACAGAACCAAACCTAAATTATGCATATGAGGATTTTTCGGACTTGTTGTTTGTTGTTCCGGCCTCATTTAAACTTTCCTAGATATTTAGTTCAATTATGCTTCACCTCTTGCCATGTTAATCAACATTTAATATTGTTGGGTACATAAACGAGATCGAACTAAATAAGTCATGTGGTGTTCTGTCAATATGCAACTCATTGCATATTGAGCTCCACTTAATTTGTAGTATTGTTTGTGCACTTTGCCATGCCATGCCTCATTAAACCGGACATGCATCATACTTGGTTGTGCATCATGCAATGCTTATGTGATGGTTGTTTACAATGTTGTTTGCTTCTTTCCGGTGTTGCTTCTTCGGGTTGGTTCTGATAACCTCGCGTTTGTGAGGATTCGTTCGACTACGTCTGTTTGCCTTGTTCATGGACTCGTGCTTCTTACTTGCGGGATCTCAAGCAAGCTGACCATACCCTCGAAATCACTTCTATCTTTGCTTGCTAGTTGTTTGCTCTATCGCTATGTCATGCTACCTACCACTTGTTATATCATGCCTCCCATATTGCCATGTCAAGCATCTAACCCACCATTCCTAGCAAACCGTTGTTTGGCTATGATACGGCTTTGCTCAGCCCCTCTTATAGCGTTGCTAGTTATAGGTGAAGATTATGTTTGTTCCATGTTTGCAACATGGATATGTTGGGATATTAGAATATCTATTGTTTTATTAATGCATCTATATATTTGGTAAATGGTGGAAGGCTCGGCCTTATGCTTGGTGTTTTGTTCCACTCTTGCCGCCCTAGTTTCCGTCATACCGGTGTTATGTTCCTTGATTTTGCGTTCCTTACGCGATTGGGTGTTATGGGAAGCCCTTGACAGTGTTGGCAATATGCCCTAGAGGCAATAATAAAATGGTTATTATTATATTTCCTTGTTCATGATAATTGTCTATTGTTCATGCTATAATTGTGTTATCTAGAAATCGTAATACATGTGTGAATACATAGACCACAACATGTCCCTAGTGAGCCTCTAGTTGACTAGCTCGTTGATCAATAGATGGTCACGGTTTCCTGACCATGGACATTGGATGTCGTTGATAACGGGATCACATCATTGGGAGAATGATGTGATGGACAAGACCCAATCCTAAGCATAGCACAAGATCATGTAGTTCGTCTGCTAAAGCATTTCTAATGTCAAGTATCATTTCCTTAGACCATGAGATTGTGCAACTCCCGGATACTGTAAGGGTACTTTGGGTGTGCCAAACGTCACAACGTAACTGGGTGGCTATAAAGGCACACTACGGATATCTCCGAAAGTGTCTGTTGAGTTGGCACGAATCGAGACTGGGATTTGTCACTCCGTGTGACGGAGAGGTATCTCTGGGCCCACTCGGTAATACATCATCAAAATGAGCTCAATGTGATCAAGGAGTTGATCACGGGATGATGTGTTACGGAATGAGTAAAGAGGCTTGCCGGTAACGATATTAAACAAGGTATAGGGATACCGACGATCGAATCCCGGGCAAGTATCATACTAGTAGACAAAGGGAATTGTATACGGGATTGATTGAATCCTTGACATCGTGGTTCCTCCGATGAGATCATCGTGGAACATGTGGGAGCCAACATGGGTATCCAGATCCCGCTGTTGGTTATTGGCCGGAGAGATGTCTCGGTCATGTGTGCATAGTTCCCGAACCCGTACGGTCTACACACTTAAGGTTCAGTGACCCTAGAGTTGTAATGGGAATTGTATGTGGTTACCGTAAGTTGTTCGGAGTCCCGGATGAGATCTCGGACGTCACGAGGAGTTCCGGAATGATCCGGAGGTTAAGATTTATATATGGCAACTCCAGTTTCAGTCACCGGAAAGGTTTCGGGGTTTATCAGGATTGTACCAGGACCACCGAAGGGGTTCCGGGGGTCCACAGGGAGGGTCCACCTGCCCCGAAGGACCTAATGGGCTGTAGTTGGGTGGGAACCAGCCCCTTAGTGGGCTGGTGCGCCCCCCAAGGGCCCAAGGCGCCTAGGGTTGGAAACCCTAGGGGGCCGCTGCCCCCCCCCCAGGGAGGGCGCCCCCCTAGTTGGAGACCCTAAGGGGGCCGCTGCCCCCCCCCCCCCCGCCGAGGGGCCGCCGCCCCCCTCTAGATGGATCTAGGGGGCCGGCCCCCTCTCCCCTTCCCCCTATAAATAGTGGGGGGGGGGGTGGGAGGGCAACTGCACCCCTTCTCCTCGCGCAGCCCTCCCCCTTCCTACACCTTCTCCTCCTCTGTAGCGCTTAGCGAAGCTCTGCCGGAGAACCACGAGCTCCACCGCCACCACTCCGTCGTGCTGTAGGAGCTCTCCCTCAACTTCTCCTCCCCCTTGCTGGATCTAGAAGGAGGAGACGTCCTCGGGTTGTACGTGTGTTGAACGCGGAGGTGCCGTCATTTGGCGCTTAGATCACAATCAACCGCGATCTGAATCGCGACGAGTACGACTCCTTCATCCGCGTTCTTGTAACGCTTCTGCGTCGCAATCTTCAAGGGCATGAAGATGCACTCCCCTCTCACTCAAGTTGCTAGTTTCTCCATAGATTGATCTTGGTGATGCGTATAAAAATTTTAAATTTCTGCAACGATCCCCAACAGTGGCATCATGCACTAGGTCTATGCGTAGTTTCTATGCACGAGTAGAACACAAGTTGTTGTGGGCGTCGATTTTGTCAATTTACTTGCCGTTACTAGTCTTATCCTTATTCGGCGGCATCGTGGGATGAATTGGCCCAGACCGACCTTACACGTACACTTACCAGAGACAGGTTCCACCGACTGACATGCACTAGTTGCATAAGGTGGCTAGCGGGTGTCAGTCTCTCCCACTTTAGTCGGATCGGATTCGATGAAATGGGTCCTTCTAAAGGGTAAATAGAAATTGGCATATAACGTTGTGGTTTTGGCGTAGGTAAGAAACGTTCTTGCTAAGAAACCTATATCAGCCACGTAAAAAATTTGCAGCAACAATTAGAGAGCGTCTAACTTGTATTTGCAGTATATGCCATGTGATGTGATATGGCCAAAAGGATGTGATGAATGATATATGTGATGTATGAGATTGATCATGTTCTTGTAATAGGAATCAAGACTTGCATGTTGATGAGTATGACAACTGGCAGGATCCATAGGAGTTGTCTTAATTTATTGTATGACCTGCGTGTCAATGAAAATGCCATGTAATTACTTTACTTTAATGCTAACCGTTAGCTATAGTAGTAGAAGTAATAGTTGGCGAGACAACTTCATGAAGACACGATGATGGAGATCATGATGATGGAGATCATGGTGTCATGCCGGTGACGATGATGACCATGGCGCCCCGAAGATGGAGATCAAAAGGAGCAAAATGATATTGGCCATATCATGTCACTATTTGATTGCATGTGATGTTTATCATGTTTTTACATCTTATTTGCTTAGAATGACTGTGCACTATTGCTAAGGTCCCTCATTAAAATATCAAGAATTGTGTTCCCCCTAACTGTGCACCGTTGCTAAGGTCCCTCATTAAAATATCAAGAATTGTGTTCCCCCTAACGATGTTTGCCAGAAGATGATCCCTCATTAAAATATCAACAATTGTGTTCCCCCTAACTATGCACCGTTGCTAAGGTCCATTGTTCCGAAGCACCACGTGATGATCGGGTGTGATAGGTTCTAACGTTCGCATATAATGAGTGTAAGCCAGATCTACACACGCAATACACTTAGGTTGACTTGACGAGCCTAGCATGTACAAACATGGCCTCGGAACATGGAAGACTGAAAGGTCGAACATGACCCGTATAGAAGATATGATCAACATGAATATGTTCACTGATGATGACTAGTCCGTCTCACGTGATGATCGGACACGACCTAGTTGACTCGGATCATGTATTACTTAGATGACTAGAGGGATGTCTATCTGAGTGGGAGTTCATTAAATAATATTATTAGATGAACTTAATTATCATGAACATAGTCTAAAACTTTGCAATATGTATTGTAGATCAAATGGCCCATGCTAATGTTGCCCTCAACTTCAACGTGTTCCTAGAGAAAACCAAGCTGAAAGACGATGGTAGCAACTACACGGACTGGGTCCGTAACCTGAGGATTATCCTCATAGCTGCCAAGAAAGCATATGTCCTTGAAGCACCGCCAGGTGATCCCTTGTTTTCCCAGCAACTCAAGACGTTATGAACGCCTGGTAGTCGCGTAGTGATGATTACTCCCTGGTTCAGTGCGGCATGCTTTACAGCTTGGAACCGGGGCTCCAAAAGCGTTTTGAGCAACACGGAGCATATGAGATGTTCCAAGAGCTGAAAATGGTTTTCCAAGCTCATGCCCGGGTCGAGAGATATGAAGTCTCCGAAAAGTTCTATAGTTGTAAGATGGACGAGAATAGTCCTGTCAGCGAGCACATACTCAAAATGTCTAGGTTGCACAACCGCTTATCTCAGCTGGGAGTTAATCTCCCAGATGATGGGTCGTTGACAGAATCCTTCAGTCGCTCCCACCTAGCTAAAAGAGCTTTGTGATGAACTTCAATATGCAGGGGATGGAAAAGGCCATTCCTGAGGTATATTCAATGCTGAAATCAGCGGAGGTGGAGATCAAAAAGGAACATCAAGTGTTGATTGTGAATAAAACCACTAGTTCAAGAAAGGCAATGGTAAGAAGAACTTCAAGAAGGATGGCAAGGGAGTTGTCGCGCCTGGTAAGCCAGTTGCCGGGAAGAAGCCAAAGCATGGACCCAAGCCTGAGACTGAGTGCTTTTATTGCAAGGGAAACGGTCACTGGAAGCGGAACTGCCCCAAGTACTTAGCGGATAAGAAGGCCGTCAATACCAAAGGTGTATGTGACATACATGTTATTGATGTGTACCTAACTAGCGCTCGTAGTAGCCCCTGGATATTTGATACCAGTGTGGTTGCTCATTTTTGTAACTCAAAACAGGAGCTGTAGAATAAGCGGAGACTGCCGAAGGACGAGGTGACGATGCGCGTCAGGAATGGTCCATGGTCGATGTGATCGCCGTCGGCACGCTGCCTCTACATTTACCTACGGGGTTAGTTTTAAACCTCAATAATTATTATTTAGTACCAGCTTTGAGCATGAACATTGTATCTGGATCTCGTTTAATGCGAGATGGCTACTCATTTAAATCCGAGAATAATGGTTGTTCCATTTATTTGAGAGATATGTTTTATGGTCATGCCCCGCTGGTCAATGGTTTATTCTTGTTTAATATCGAACGTGATGTTACACATGTTCATAGTGTGAATGCCAAGAAGTGTAAGTGAGGGAGTCCTGGATTAGGGGGTATCCAGACAGCCAGATTATATCCTTTGGCCGGACTGTTAGACTATGAACATACAAGATTGAAGACTTCGTCTCGTGTCCGGATGGAACTCTACTTGGCTTGGAAGGCAAGCTAGGAAGTACGGATATGGATATCTCCTCCTTTATAACCGACCTTGTGTAACCCTAGCCCCCTCCGGTGTCTATATAAACTGGAGGGTTTTAGTCCGTAGGACAACATACAATCATACCATAGGCTAGCTTCTAGGGTTTAGCCTCTCCGATCTCGTGGTAGATCAACTCTTGTAATACCCATATCATCAAGAATAAATGAAGCAGGACGTAGGGTTTTACCTCCATCAAGAGGGCCCGAACCTGGGTAAAACATCGTGTCCCCTGCCTCCTGTTACCATCCGCCTTAGATGCACAGTTTGGGACCCCCTACCCGAGATCCGCCGGTTTTGACACCGACATTGGTGCTTTCATTGAGAGTTCCTTTGTGTCGTCGCCGTTAGGCTTGATGGCTCCTACGATCATCGATAGCGATGTAGTCTAGGGGGAGACTTTTCTCCCCGGACAGATCTTTGTGTTCGGCGGCTTCGCACTGCGGGCCACTCGCTTGGCCATCTAGAGCAGATCGAAAGTTATGCCCCTGGCCACCAGGTCAGGTTTGGAAGCTTAAACTACACGGCTGATATCCGCGGAGACTTGATCTTCGACGGATTTGAGCCCCTGCCTTGTGCCCTGACCAATCACGATGAATATGATTTAGCTCTACCATCGGACCGTATTCAGGAGATCGCACCGGCAGCCGCTCCGACCCTCAATTCAGAGCCAGTTGCGCCATCCATGGACAGGTGGATAGACCCCACCACAGAGGCCATATCCTCTGTGGAGATCGAGCCGAATATCGACCTTACCCTTCATGAGAGCCGTGTTGCTAAACTGCCGGATCCTTCTCCGGCCACGGACTCCGAACTGCCTGCGCCCGTTCCTGTCGAATCCGATTGGGCGCCGATCATGGAGTTTACCTCCGCGGATATTTTTCAGCACTCGCCCTTTGGCGACATACTGAACTCATTAAGGTCCCTCTCCTTGTCAGGAGAGTCCTGGCCGAACTACGTCCGATAGGATTGGGATGCGGATGACAAAGAAATTCGCCGCCCACCCACCACCCACTTAGTAGCCACTGTCGACGACTTAACCGACATGCTCGACTTCGACTCCGAAGACATCGATAGTATGGACGATGATGCGGGAGATGAAGAGGAACCACTGCCCACATGGCACTGGACAGCCACCTCATCATACAATATATACATGGTGGACACACCCAAAGAAGGCAATGGCGACGAGACAACAGAGGATGACCCCTCCAAGAAGCAACCCAAGCGCCAGCGTCAGCGGTGCCGCTCTAAGTCCCGCCAAGGCAAAAGCGATGATACCGACACAGGAGATAATAGCACTCCGAGCAGTGCCGAAGGCGGCAACAATCCCCTCCAGCAAGATTTAGGGCAGGAGGATGGAGAAGCCAGCCCTCCAGAGAGAGCGGCAGATGGAGAGGCGGAGGATGATAATTACATGCCTCCCTCCGAAGATGAGGCAAGCCTCAACGATGACGAATTTGTCGTGCCTGAGGATCCCGTCGAACAAGAGCGCTTCAAGCGCCGGCTTATAGCCACGGCAAATAGCCTTAAGAAAAAGCAACAACAGCTTCAAGGTGATCAAGATTTGCTAGCCGACAGATGGACCGAAGTCCTGGCGGCCGAGGAATATAAACTCGAACGCCCCTCCAAGAGTTACCCAAAGTGCAGGTTGCTACCCCGACTGGAGGAGGAAGCACCATCCCCGGTGTATGACGCGGCTGATTGGCCACCTCGTGGCCGTGACAGAGAGGCATTCCATCCAAAAGCTCAGCCCGCACCCCGATGCCATTCAAATAAAAAGACATGGGGAAATATGCCAGAGCTGCGGGACGTATTGGAGGACAAAGCAAAACACGCAAGATCAATCTACGGATCACGAGGGTGCACCACTATGCGAGATGATAATCATCACGCCGGATACAGTAAAAGTAAGTCCGGCCGGGCCGAACACATTGGGCAGGACTCATTTGAGCTGCGTTGCGATATAGCCCAGTACAGGGGCGCCGCACACCCCTTATGCTTCACAGACGAAGCAATGGATCATCAAATCCCAGAGGGATTCAAACTCGTAAATATAGAATCATACGACGACACAACAGATCCTGCGGTATGGATCGAGGATTTCCTCCTGCACATCCACATGGCCCGCGGTGATGACCTACACGCCATCAAATACCTCCCACTCAAACTCAAAGGACCAGCTCGGCATTGGCTCAACAGCCTGCCAGCAGAGTCCATTGATTGTTGGGAAGATCTGGAAGCCGCATTCCTCGACAACTTTCGGGGCACTTATGTGCGACCACCAGATGCCGATGACTTGAGCCACATAATTCAGCAGCCAAAGGAATCGGCCAGGCAATTCTGGACAAGGTTCCTAACAAAGAAAAATCAAATCGTTGACTGTCCGGATGCAGAGGCCCTAGCAGCTTTCAAGCACAACATCCGCGACGAATGGCTCCCCCGGCACCTTGGCTAGGAAAAGCCAAAATCTATGGCAGCCCTCACGATACTCATGACCCGCTTTTGCGCGGGAGAAGACAGATGGCTGGCTCGCAGCAATAACATATCAAAGAACCATGGTACTTCGGATACCAAGGATGGCAATGGCAGGTCACGTCGCAACAAACATAAGCGCCGCATTAACAGCGACAATACCGAGGATACGACAGTTAATGCTGGACTCAAAGGCTCTAAACCCGGTTAGCGGAAAAAGCCATTCAAAAGAAGCACTCCGGGCCCGTCCAGTTTGGACCGTATACTCGATCGATCATGCCAAATACACGGCACCCCCGACAAGCCAGCCAACCACACCAACAGGGATTGTTGGGTGTTCAAGCAGGTCGGCAAGATAAATGCCGAAAACAAAGATAAGGGGTCACATAGCGATGACGAGGAGGAGCCCCGGCAGCCGAACACTGGAGGACAGAAGAGGTCCCCCCCCACAAGTGCGGATGGTGAACATGATATACGCAACCCACATCCCCAAGAGGGAGCAGAAGAGTGCGCTCAGGGACGTATATGTGTTGGAGCCAGTTGCCCCAAAGTTCAACCCATGGTCTTCCTGCCCGATCACCTTCGACCGCAGGGACCACCCCACTAGTATCCGTCATGGTGGATTCGCCGCATTGGTCTTAGACCCAATCATTGACGGATTTCACCTCACTCGAGTCCTTATGGATGGCGGCAGCAGCCTGAACCTACTTTATCAAGACACAGTGCGCAAAATGGGTATAGACCCCTCAAGGATCAAACCCACAAAAACGACCTTTAAAGGTGTCATACCAGGTGTAGAGGCCCATTGCATAGGCTCAGTCACACTGGAAGTGGTCTTCGGATCCCCGGATAACTTCCAAAGCGAAGAGTTAATCTTCGACAAAGTCCCGTTCCGCAGTGGCTACGATGCACTGCTCGGGCGAACCGCATTTGCGAGATTCAATGCGGTACCACATTATGCATATCTCAAGCTCAAGATGCCAGGACCTCGGGGGGTCATCACAGTCAATGGAAATACAGAGCACTCTCTCTGCACGGAGGAGCACACTGCAGCCCTCGCAGCAGAAGCGCAAAGCAGCCTCTTAAGGCAATCCACTAGTTCGGCGACTAAGGACCTGGACACCTCCAAGCGCGCCCGGAGTAATCGGCAACAGGACCGCCTGGCACGTTCCGAGCTCGCATAGCAATGCGGCCCCCACCCCGGTCCCAGCCAAACAGCGAATTCCATGCCACGCGTACATAATTACGCATTAAAAATACCATGGGCATAGGCGGGGAGGGGGCACGACTGCGGCACGCTCCAAGTCGCGGCTTAAACCGCACTAGGGGCTTCCCGCTTCGTTATTTTTCTCTTTTAGGACTTTAATCTCTGGAAACCCTGTCCGGCAGCATGATTGTCGAACACATGATGCAGCAACCAAGGAGGCAGAAAGCTACGTCACACCGTGGAACTCCCAGGTGGATTACGATAACAAGTGAAATATTTGCTTTAATACTATTCATCAGCTTGCCCTTGGAAGGGACATGTCAAACAGTCCCACTTTTTGCTTATCGCACTACTTGTATCATTCTGCTTTAACACACCTTTGTGAATAAACAATGCATAGCATTAAGACTATTATTGCATTCTTCCTTTCTATATATATATATATATGTTCATTCATGACATCTAGCACCCGTACACTCTGGCACAGCCAATACGCTAGGGGATTAAGCATACCCCATAATACGGCGTGAGAAGTCCAAACACTTTCGACAGTGTGGCACCCCGAACTTATAGCATTATATGCATCAGCTCTGAATCATGTCTTGGGTCAATAGTTGGGTTTTCCCGACTCCCATGTTTTGGTACCTTACGTTCCGCTATATCGGCTAAGGTAGCACTGGAAGAACTACTGCGATTGTGCCCCGGTTCTGCTGGGCTAAGCACCTCAGTAGAGACAGCTAAAACTTACTGTCATGATAAGGCGAGAGACTGGTCACTGTTCGAGAGGTTTCAAGTCCCTAAAGACTTATGTCGCTTAGAGCGAGGAGTCGGCCCTGTCCGGCTTAAGGCGTGTATCGCGCCCCAAATCCGGTCTTCTGAATACTAGGGGCTTCACCGAAATTTAAAATTATAGAATTCTATGGCTAAGTGAGAGTGATAACGCATTATAGTCCGATTGCCTTGTTCGTTGTGCTGAGCACCTCCCTCGAAGGACCCAACAATAGGAACAAGAGTGCTCAGGTGTATCCCGAACACCCCAACACTCGTGGCATGGGGGCAGAAGCCGACGACTAGCCATCTCTCAGATTTGATAAAAAACCGAGCAGAAGGCAATATTTTAAATTCAAACAAGTGTTGCATAGCGCATATGAACAAGTTTTCATAATACAGGATTACACGAGCAATTTTACTCAAATATTACATCTTTCGCACACTCGTCCGTTACAAGACGGGAACCCTTCAGGACACCCTCATAATACATCTCGGGGTGGCGATGCTCCTTGCCCTGCGGCGGCCCTTCCTTCACCAGCTTCACGGCGTCCATCTTGGCCCAGTGCACCTTTGCACGGGCGAAAGCCCGGCGTGCACCTTCGATGTAGACGGACCACTTCAAAGCCCTTCATGGCCTGTTCGGCCACCTTCTGCAGCTCGACCAGTTGCTTCAGCTGGCCGCTCAGAGGCATCGGGTGTTCGGTCTTAGTATACTGAGACCAGAACAGCTTCTCCATTGAGCTTCCCTCCTCGGCCTGGTAAAACTGTGCGGCATCCGACACGCTGTGGGGCAAATCTGTGAATGCTCCTAGAGAGCTCCGGATTCGGGTAAGTAACAAGTAATTTACTTTCACATGCTTGCTTTGCATATAGAATGTCTTACCCGCCGCTATCTTCTTCATCGCATCAATCTCCTGGAGAGCCTTTTGGGCTTCAGCCTTGGCACTCTTTGCACTCTCAAGGGCCACGGCAAGCTCGGACTCTCGCGTCTTCAAGTCAAGCTCCAATGCCTCGTGCTTCGTCACGAGAGCGTGGAGCTCTTGTTGCACCTCGCCCACCTGTGCCTCTTGTTTTTCCTGCTCGGTGTGCTCCTGGGCCGCTTTGTTTTCGGCCTCGGATAGCACTTGCTTCAGGGTCGCCACCTCGGTCGTGGCCCCTGGCAAATTTACTATGACCCTGTCATTTTGCACTCGCATTCTTTTTATAAATATCCATAGACTAGGTACTACTTACCTTTGTTCTCCTCGAGCTGCCTCTTGGCAAGGCCGAGCTCTTCCTTGGACCCTTTGAGGTCCTGCTTCAGTGTGGTGACCTCCGCAGTCAGTGCGGCAGAGGCCAGCAGCGAAGCCTGCATACGCATATAGACATACTTATATTAGACTCCTACGATATTGTTTGATCCTCTGTTCGGCTTTTCTTTGTGAACACCGAACAGAGCATCAGGGGCTACTGTCTATGCGGTAATATTTTTCCTATATTTCAAATACTTACCTCAAAGCCTGTTAAAAGGCTGGCACAGGCTTCTGTCAGTCCACCCTTGGCGAACTGAACCTTCTGGATCACCGTACTCATAATAGTGCGGTTCTCTTCGTCGATGGAAGCGCTGCAAAGCGCTCCCAACAGATTCTCTGGTGCCCCTGGATGGGTAGAGGTCGACAGGCGTCTTGCCCCTTTGGGAAGGAGGCCGCCTGCCCTAGTCCGGAACCACTAGGGGTTCCGGCGCGGTGTTCGGCTGAGGGCCGAACTCGGAGTCGTCGGGAGCCTTACTCCCTCTGCTCCTGGAGTCCGAAAGGTTGCCTTGAGGCGCCTCCGGAATTGTCTCCGCTCGACCCGGTGCCTCTTGAGACAATACCGCGGCATTGTCCGTAGGGCACAGGGAGGTGGCGGTCGGAAGTGGATCTCTATCCATATCTGACAAGTCCAAGGAGCCGCCCGACGAAGATACGTCGATACGGGCTTGGGGCGGTCTGCATAATCATATTCGGCGTTAGGGAAAGCAGTGCGACGAAGGTATGCTATGACTTACTCTTGTATCCGAATACTTACGACTTCACCAGGGGCTTGGCCCTGAGCAGCCACTTGTCTTCGCCTTCGGCGGCGGTGGTGGAGTAGTCCGGAAGGAGGGTTCTCCCCTTCTTGGACCCTTCGGCCCCCAGCCGGGGCGGCCTTCCTTTCCTTGTCTCCCTCGATTCAAGGGGGAGTTATCGGACAATGAGTCTGATAATACCTAGCGTGAGAACTCTTTCGGGTTCCCTTGGACTTCTTGGTCTTCTCCGACACCTTGTAAGGAGCCGGAGTCAGCATCTCCGTCAGGAGAGCGTCCGCAGTGTCTTCGGGCAGAGGGGCCGGACAGTTAATCTACCCCGACGTCTCCACCCAGTCCTGTCAAAGGCATGGAGCTCAGACCCCGCACATGGTTAAGCTAGGGGAAATAAATGTCCTACCGGATATATAGAACTCACCGAATGGGCTAGGCGCTTCGCGCTTAGCCCGCGGTCCTCGGTGAGAGAGGGAGGGACCTCGGCGCCCTTGAACAGCACCCTCCAGACGTCCTTTTGCGTCATGTCAAAGAGCTCGTTCAGAGTCTGGTGTTGGGCCGGGTCGAACTCCCACAAGTTGAAATCCCGTTGTTGACACGGGAGGATCCGGCGGATGAGCATGACCTGGACTATGTTGACAAGCTTGAGCTTCTTGCTTGCCATATTCCGGATACATTTCTGGAGTCCGTCCAGCTCCACTAATGAACCCCAGGATAGGCCCTTCTCTTTCTAGGAGGTGAGACGCGTGGGGATTCCGGATCGAAACTCGGGGGCCACCTCCCAGTTGGTGTCACGCGGCTCGGTGATGTAGAACCACGCCAATTGCCACCCCTTTATGGTCTCCACGAAGGAGCCTTCAAGCCATGTAACATTGGGCATCTTGCCCACCATGGCTCCGTCGCATTCCGCTTGTTGGTCTCCCACCACCTTCGGCTTGATATTGAAGGTCTTTAACCACAGGCCGAAGTGGGGCCAGATGCGGAGGAAAGCCTTGCACACGACGATGAACGCCAAAATGTTTAGGATGAAGTTCGGGGGCAGATCATGGAAGTCCAGCCCGTAGTAGAACATGAGACCGTGGACGAATGGATGGAGTGGAAACCCCAGTCCGCGGAGGAAGTGGTGGAGGAAAACTACCCTCTCATGAGGTTCCGGGGTAGGAACGATCTGCCCCGCAGCGGGCAGCCGATGCGCGATATTCGCGGCTAAGTATCCAGCTCCGCGCAGCTTCTTGATGTGTCCCTCCGTAATGGAGGAAGCCATCCATTTTCCTCCCGCTCCATACATGTTTGGAGAAGGTTGAGGGCAAGGATGTGGACTTGGGCATTGGAGCTTGAGTGCGCAAGAATGGATGAGCAAGGAGGAAGAAGGTGTGGGTAGAGAAAGGTTAAGCCTCATCCCCTTATAAGGGCGGCCGAAACTATGCGCCCCCACTAGCCTGGTAAAACTCTCTTATCCCCCAAGCGCCGTAATTGATGGCGCGGTTGGGTTACTCACACCCGTATTGATGAGAATCCCATAATAAGGGGGACACGATCTCTGCTTTGACAAGACGTGTCAAGAAACTGCCTCGCGTTATGTGCGGGGCAAGTTAAAGAAAACGGTTCGAATAATCACCGGGCCATGGCATAATGTCATGTTGCCAAAACATGTCAGCAGATTAGATTTGTGGAAATATTATTCTCTCTACGGTGGTATGTGGAACTTATTTTGCAGGGTCGGACACTATCCTTTTATTCGAACTCTTTTGTGGTGAATCTGGAGGAGGAACCCGCCTTGCAATGCCGAAGACAACACTGCGTGCCGGACTCATCGTCATTGAAGCCTGGTTCAGGGGCTACTGAGGGAGTCTTGGATTAGGGGGTATCCGGATAGCCGGATTATATCCTTTGGACGGACTATTGGACTATGAACATACAAGATTGAAGACTTCGTTCGTGTCCGGATGGAACTCTACTTGGCGTTGAAGGCAAGCTAGGCAGTACGGATATGGATATCTCCTCCTTTGTAACCGACCTTCTGTAACCCTAGCCCCCTCTGGTGTCTATATAAACCGGAGGGTTTTAGTCCGTGGGACAAAATACAATCATACCATAGGCTAGCTTCTAGGGTTTAACCTCTCCGATCTCGTGGTAGATCAACTCTTGTAATACCCATATCATCAAGAATAAATCAAGCAGGACGTAGGGTTTTACCTCCATCAAGAGGGCCTGAACCTGGGTAAAACATCGTGTCCCCTGCCTCCTGTTACCATCCACCTTAGACGCATAGTTCGGGACCCCCTACCCGAGTTCCACCGTATTTGACACTGACAGTAAGGTTGATAAAGATAGTCCCACATACTTGTGGCACTGCTGCCTTGGTCACATTGGTGTCAAGCGCATGAAGAAACTCCATGCAGATGGACTTTTGGAGTCTCTTGATTATGAATCATTAGACACGTGCGAACCATGCCTCATTGGTAAAATGACCAAGACACCATTCTCTGGAACAATGGAGCGAGCAACCAACTTATTAGAAATCATACATACTGATGTGTGTGGTCCAATGAGCGTTGAGGCTCGCGGTGGCTATCGTTATGTTCTCACCCTCACAGATGACTTGAGTAGATATGGATATGTCTACTTAATGAAACACAGGTCTGAGACCTTTGAAAAGTTCAAGCAATTTTAGAGTGAGGTTGAGAATCAACATGACAGGAAAATCAAGTTCTTACGATCAAATTGTGGGGGAGAATATTTGAGTCACGAATTTGGCATGCACTTAAGGAAATGTGGAATTGTTTCACAACTCACGCCGCCTGGAACACCTCGGCGTAATGGTGTGTCCGAATGTCGTAATCGCACTCTATTGGATACGGTGCGATCTATGAAGTCGCTTACCGATCTACCGCTATCATTTAGGGGTTATGCTATAGAGACTGCCGCATTCACTTTAAATAGGGCTCCGTCGAAATCCGTTGAGATGACACCATATGAATTGTGGTTTGGGAAGAAACCTAAGCTGTCGTTTCTGGAAGTTTGGGGATGCGATGCTTATGTCAAGAAACTTCAACCTGAAAAGCTCGAACCCAGATTTGAAAAATGTGTCTTCATAGGACACCCTAAGGAAACTATTGGGTATACCTTCTACCTCAGATCCGAAGGCAAGATCTTTGTTGCCAAGAATGGATCCTTTCTAGAGAAAGAGTTTCTCTCGAAAGAAGTAAGTGGGAGGAAAGTAGAACTTGATGAAGTATTGCCTCTTGAACCAGAGAGTAGCGCAGCTCAAGAAAATGTTTCTGTGGTGCCTGCACCGACTAGAGAGGAAGTTAATGATGATGATCATGAAACTTTAGATCAAGTTGCTACTGAACTTCATAGGTCCACAAGGACACGTTCTGCACCAGAGTGGTACGGTAACCCTGTCATGGAATTCATGTTGTTAGACAATGGTGAACCTTCGAACTATGAAGAAGCGACGGCAGGCCCAGATTTCGACAAATGGCTTGAAGCCATGAAATCTGAGATAGGATCCATGTATGAAAACAAAGTATGGACTTTTCCTGACTTTCCCGATGCTTGGTGAGCCATAGAAAATAAATGGATCTTTAAGAAGAAGATAGGCGCGGATGGTAATGTAACCATCTTTAAGGCTCGGCTTGTCGCTAAGGGTTATCGAGAAGTTCAAGGGGTTGACTACGATGAGACCTTCTCACCCATAGCAAAGCTGAATTCTGTCCGAATCATGTTAGCCATTGCCGCATTCTATGATTATGAGATATGGCAAATGGATGACTAAACGGCATTCCTTAATGGTTTCCTTAAGGAAGAATTGTATATGATGCACCTGGAAGGTTTTGTCGATCTTCAGAATGCTGACAAGGTATGCAAGCTCCAACGCTCGGTCTATGGGCTGGTGCAAGCATCTCAGAGTTGGAACATTCGTTTGGTTGAGATGATCAAAGCGTTTGGGTTTACGCAGATTTATGGAGAAGCCCGTGTTTACAAGAAAGTGAGTGGGAGCTATGTAGCATTTCTCATATTATATGTGGATGACATACTATTGATGGGAAATGATAGAGAACTCTTGGAAAGCATAAAGGCCTACTTGAATAAGTGTTTTTCAATGAAGGACCTTGGAGAATTTGCTTACATATTAGGCATCAAGTCTATAGAGATAGATCGAGATGCCTCATTGGTCTTTCACAAAGCACCTACCTTGACAAGATATTGAAGAAGATCAATATGGATCAGTCCAAGAAGGGGTTCTTGCCTGTATTGCAAGGTGTGAAACTAAGCACCGCTCAATGCCCGACCATGGCAGAAGATAGAGAAAAGATGAGTGGCATCCCCTATGCCTCGGCCATAGGGTCTATTATGTATGCCATGCTGTGTACTGGACCTGATGTAAACCTTGTCGTAAGTTTGGTAGGAAGGTACCAAAGTAATCCCGGCATGGAACACTGGACAGCGGTCAAGAATATCATGATGTACCTGAAAAGGACTAAGGATATGTTTCTCGTTTATGGAGGTGAAGAAGAGCTCGTCGTAAAGGGTTACATCGATGCTAGTTTCGACACAGATCTGGATGACTCCATGTCACAAACCGGATACGTGTATATTTTGAATGGTGGGGCAGTCAGCTCGTGTAGTTGCAAGCAAAGCGTCGTGGCGGGATCTACATGTGAAGCGGAGTACATGGCAGCCTCGGAGGCAGCACATGAAGCAATCTGGATGAAGGAGTTCATTACCGACCTAGGAGTTATTCCCAATTTGTCGGGCCCGATGGCTCTCTTCTGTGACAAAACTGGAGCTATTGCCCTGGCCAAGGAGCCCAGGTTTCACAAGAAGACCAGGCATATCAAGCGTCGCTTCAACTCCAGTCGTGAAAATGTTCAAGATGGAGACATAGATATTTGTAAAGTGCATACGGACCTGAATGTCGCAGATCTGTTGACTAAACCTCTTCCACGAGCAAAACATGATCAACACCAGAACTCTATGGGTGTTCGATTCATCACAATGTAACTAGATTATTGACTCTAGTGCAAGTGGGAGACTGTTGGAAATATGCCCTAGAGGCAATAATAAAATGGTTATTATTATATTTCCTTGTTAATGATAATTGTCTATTGTTCATGCTATAATTGTGTTATCCGGAAATTGTAATACATGTGTGAATACATAGACCACAACATGTCCCTAGTGACTAGCTCGTTGATCAATAGATGGTCACGGTTTCCTGACCATGGACATTGGATGTCGTTGATAACGGGATCACATCATTGGGAGAATGATGTGATGGACAAGACCCAATCCTAAGCATAGCACAAGATCGTGTAGTTCGTCTGCTAAAGCATTTCTAATGTCAAGTATCATTTACTTAGACGATGAGATTGTGCAACTCCCAGATACTGTAAGGGTACTTTGGGTGTGCCAAACGTCACAAAGTAACTGAGTTGCTATAAAGGCACACTATAGGTATCTCCGAAAGTGTCTGTTGAGTTGGTACGAATCGAGACTAGGATTTGTCACTCCGTGTGACGGAGAGGTATCTCTGGGCCCACTTGGTAAGACATCATCAAAATGAGCTCAATGTGATCAAGGAGTTGATCACGGAATGATGTGTTACGGAACAAGTAAAGAGACTTGCCGGTAACGAGATTGAACAAGGTATAGGGATACCGATGATCGAATCTCAGGCAAGTATCATACCGATAGACAAAGGGAATTGTATATGGTATTGATTGAATCCTTGACATCGTTGTTCATCCGATGAGATCATCGTGGAACATGTGGGAGATAACATGGGTATCCAGATCCCGCTGTTGGTTATTGGCCGGAGAGATGTCTCGGTCATGTCTGCATAGTTCCCGAACCCATAGGGTCTACACACTTAAGTTTCGGTGACGCTAGAGTTGTAATGGGAATTGTATGTGGTTACCGAAAGTTGTTCGGAGTCCTGGATGAGATCCCGAACGTCACGAGGAGTTCCAGAATGGTCCGGAGGTGAATATTTATATATGGGATGTGCAGTTTTAGTCACCAGAAAGGTTTCGGGGTTTATCGGTATTGTACCGGGACCACCGAAGGGGTTCCGGGGGTCCACCTGCCCCGAAGGACCTAATGGGCTGTAGTTGGGTGGGAACCAGCCGCTTACTGGGCTGGTGCCCCCCAAGGGCCCAAGGCACCTAGGGGCCGCTGCCCCCCGGGGGCGGTTGCACCCCTAGTTGGGAACCCTAAGGGGGCCGCTGCCCCCCCCCCCCGAGAGGCCGCCGCCCCAGGGGCCGCGCCCCCCTCTAGATGGATCTAGGGGACGGCCCCCTCTCCCCTTCCCCCTATAAATAGTGGGGGTGGGAGGGTAACCGCACCCCTTCTCCTAGCGCAGCCTTCCCCCCTTCCTACACCTTCCCCTCCTCCGTAGCGCTTAGCGAAGTTCTGCCGGGGAACCACAAGCTCCACCGCCACCACGCCGTCGTGTTGCCGGAGCTCTCCCTCAACTTCTCCTCCCCCTTGCTAGATCAAGAAGGAGGATACGTCCCCGTGCTGTACGTGTGTTGAACGCGGAGGCGCCGTCGTTCGGCGCTTAGATCAGAATCAACCGCGATCTGAATCGCTACGAGTAGGACTCCTTCATCCGCGTTCTTGTAACCCTTTTGCGTCGCGATATTCAAGGGTATGAAGATGCACTCCCCTCTCACTCTCGTTGCTAGTTTCTCCATAGATTGATCTTGGTGATGCCTAGAATTTTTTTAAATTTCTGCAACGATCCCCAACAGACAGTTCGCTTTGAATAAAACTCCTCCAGCAAGGCCCAACCTTGGTTTTACATTTGCCTAACAACCTATACCTTTCCCTTGGGTTTTCGCGAGCCCAAGGGTCATATTTATTTTAACCCCCCCGAGCCAATGCTTCTCTAGGTGTTGGTCCGAACTGGGCGATGTCCGGCGCCCCCTGGGCAACCAGGGTCTATGCCAACCCGACGTCTTGCCCATCCGGTGTGCCCTAAGGACGAGATATGTGCGGCTCCTATCGGGATTTGTCGGCACATTCGGGTGGTCTGGCTTGTCTTGTTTTACCATTGTTGAAATGTCTTGTAACCGGGATTCTGAGACTGATCGAGTCTTCCCGGGAGAAGGAATATCCTTCGTTGACCATGAGAGCTTGTGATGGGCTAAGTTGGGACACCCCTGCAGTGTTTGAACTTTTGAAATCCGAGCCCGTGGTTATGGGCAAATGGGAATTTGTTAATGTTCGATTTTAGAGAACTTGCCACTTAACTTAACTAAAATGCATCAACCGCACGTGTAGACGTGATGGTCTCTTTTCGGCGGAGTCTGAGAAGCGAACACGGTTCTTGTGTTATGCTTGAATGTAAGTAGTTTTAGGATCACTTCTTGATCACTTCTAGCTCACGACCGTTGCGTTGCTTCTCTTCTCGCTCTTATTTGCGTAAGTTAGCCACCATATATGTTTAGTGCTTGCTGCAGCTCCACCTCACTACTCTTTCCAACCCATAAGCTTAAATAGTCTTGATCTCGCTGGTGTGAGATTGCTGAGTCCTCGTGGCTCACATATACTTCCAAACAGTTGCAGGTGCCAATGATACCAGTGCAGGTGGCGCAACCGTGCTCAAGTGGGAGCTCGATGAAGATCTTGTTCGTTGTTTTGTGTCTTTTCCGGTTGATCAGTAGTGGAGCCCAGTTGGGATGATCGGGGATCTAGCATTTGGGGTTTTTCTTCTTTATTTTGGTTCCATAGTCGGACCTTTATTGTACTCTGGATGATGTATGTTTAACTTGTATTTGTGTGAAGTGGCAATTGTAAGCCAACTCTTTATCCCTTTCTTATTCAGTGCATGGGATTGTGTGAAGATTACCCCTCTTGCGACAAGCCTACCATGCGGCTATGCCTCTAAGTCGTGCCCCGACACGTGGGAGATATAGCCGCATTGTGGGTGTTACAAGTTGGTATCAGAGCCATCCCCGACTTAGGAGCCCCCTGCTTGATCAAATCGCTGACGTTGTTGAGTCTAGAACAAAATGTTTTTAGTCTTGGGATTATATATATCGAAGAGTAGGATTCTTTTTACTCCTTAGTCCCTTCGTCGCTCTGGTGAGGCCTCCTGACGTAGAGTTTTGACTCTCCTCTCCTCAAATTTCATGAAAAAAAATTAGGATCACGCGGGTATCTTGGAATCGTTCCGATGGTTTTGTGATGAGAACATTGTTCTTGGTGCCCCTTGACATTTAGGGGTTGTCGTAGTGTCCCGGGGAGTTGAGCTCCGAGGTGTTGTCGTCACAATTTTATCATTGCAGTTCTAGAATACCTGAGTTCGCCGACATCGAAAATCTCTTTTATGCAGTTGTTGGTGAGATAACCTCGACTCCACCCAATACTGGGGCGGGAGTTCGGGAGTATTGCCATAACTCGTATAACGGATGCTTTTCGAAGGTTGAGGTACACAATTTCCGAAGGTTTCTTGGTTATGTGTTGAAGGATGGATACAGCTGGATGTAGGAATTGTTAGTTTGGGTGAGATATTACGCTTCCCTTGTATCCCCAACACCTAATTGCATAACCAGAAAGTTTTGGGAGTTTATAAGTGGGAATTCAAGTAGCTCCTAGAATATCTTTCCAACAAACACATGATACGATATGGGATCTATCATATGTTTGTTCCGGCTTATTCTGCAAGCCAATCCTTTGTTTTGTTTTGGTTTGTGGTATTCGAGTTGCTTCAATGTCAAGTGTTGATTCCATACCTTCCTTAAGCGGTGTCCTCATATTTTTATGTGGATATAATCCTTCTTGCTTATCGAGATTGTCATGCCAATTATTTTCCAACCGATGTGCTTCTCTTCAAGTGCATCCGATCATTTCTACATTTGCAAGATCAATTTAAGTCTTCTCAACGGTGTTTGTTTCATCCGTGCCAAGCTGTCTTTGTTTTCCCACCCTCCCACCCTTTTTCTTCAAGGACTCATATTTCTCACTCAAGTATCCATCTTATGCATGTGAAGTCTCTTCATTCTTTTCTCTCAATGTTCTTATCCGGTGATTCTTAGGAAGATACTAGCGGAGCTTCGAGTTTATAATTCTTCGTTCTCTTTTCTTTTCCGGTGGATTCAATCCAAAATTTCGGTGTTAATCTTATCCTTTCCTCGGTTCTAATGCTTTCTCATACCGGTGCACCTCATAATCATTCGCTTCCCGCCATTCATTTGTTCTGGAGTGCTGAAGATATCTCTAAGATTCGTGTTTCCACTCTGTATTCGTTCAAGCTCTTTCGAGAATGTTATCTCATTCAAGCCATTTAATTCAACTGGTGCAATCTCTCTTTTAAATCATTTCAACAGTGTTTCTCTTGAGTGGGCCCTAACCCACATGTCTTTTCCCAGGATCTTACCCAACTCTTTTAATTTTTCCGGAGTTACTCTCAAATTCTTTTTCAAGTTTGACGTAACAATGAGTTATCATCAGTCAAATGCTTTCTCCAAGATCTTTCAAATTCTTTTCATCATTGGTTCAACCTTTCTAATTTTCATCCTGGAGTATCTCAATAATTCATGGTGGTGTTTCTCATCGTCATTCTCAACATTTGAAGACCGAAGAAGTGTTTCCTCTAAATCTTGCTCCATTCTCTTGAAGATGCATAGTTCAAGCTTGATGCCATCCTATCATAATTGTTTTCGATTGTGAGATATTCTTTTCACCCATCCGGAGCAATTCAGGAGTCTTTTCAGTTTGATTCTCCGAAGGCCATCATTTGAGAAGATTATATTCTTTCTCATCTTTCAGCTCTCGTTCTCCAAATCTTACCGGTGCATCAGTCAAGTATTATCTTATAAGTTCGTGATCTCTTCGTTCTCATGTATCTAAATCCCAGCAAGTATCTTCATTCGTTTTCCAATTCTTCCCGGTGATTGGTGCCTTTCCTATTATTAATTTTCAATTCTTACGGTGGTTCTTCCAAGATTCCTCTTCCTTTGTTACCGTATCAATTCATTCGTTGTTTCCAAATCCTACCGGTGGTTCGTTGAAGAACTTCCTATGTTTGCGCTATATCTATCTTAATCCTTTCCACGAGAATAAGTAGTATGCCAAATCCGTTGCTTGTCATCAATTTAAATTGTTGAAGGATAAGCATAATGTAATTCTTATTCTTGTTTCATCGAGTGAATTCAATTCCTTATTCCGGAGGTTCATCAATTTCTCGGTTTCAGTTGGTTCATCTTTTATTTTCCCGGAGTTACAAGCTCTCATCATCGCGAAGATCCATCTAATCATTGCAAGGCTATGATTTATTCATTGCATCCTTCACTTCCTTTTGATCATTATTTTATTACCGGAGTTCTTCATGGAGGCTACATGGTGGTTCGTCAAGGATTCTTTTCACTCTTCAATTGTTCTTCAAGATTTATCTCGAAGTTAAGATCTGCCAAGCTATACTCAAAATTACACATGGTGTTCAACACATGTCTTGTTTTGAGGAGTTCAAGCATTCTTCATCTTGCATTCCAAAGTGAAATTCCCTCTACCTTATCTTTTCAGGTGGTGTCATGTCATTGTTGATAATTTCCCTTCGTGTTTCATGATTCACAAGTTTTCTAGAGTGACATATCTAAATCCATCATTATCTCTGCGCTCAAGACAACTTTTCAACCAATCAACCTCTTCATTGGAGTTATCTTGGGTTATATTTCACCTAAAGCTTTCCCTAAAGATTGTTGCTATTTATCGTGCTTATAAATGACCCAAGTTCTTCATTCATCCTCCCGGTGAAATAAGTTTCTCATCTCCTTGTTCATGTCAATCGAATCTATTGTTTTCGGTGGCAGAATTTCACCTTAGTTTTGTAATGTTTTCCATAAGTCCACTACAAGCTTATTCATTTTGTTGTTGGTTTTTCCAACAACTCCGTTTTAACCTTCTTGGAAGGGTGCTTTCCTAACTCATTGGTGACAGAACCTGACTTTTCTTCTACATTCTGTTATTACTATGATCTAGTTTCTACTCTTTTGTTCCGAAGGCATTGTGATGTTGCTATCTTCACTCATCATCTGGGGTTGTGAGGACCATGTTCTTATACATTTTCAACCGGAGTGTCGTGTCCTACATTCAAATTCTCCCATCTTATCATGTTTTGCCTCCTTCTCAACTGGAGTGCCGTCTGAAATCTTTATTACCCCTTGTGCCATTCTTTCAATAGTTCCGGAGGTAGTGTGTTTTTTATTTCATCAAGTATCTTCTCATCTTGTCAAGCTCATCTCCAATTCCTTCCATTTACAGTCGGAGTGTTGTCCAAATTATATCATTCTTAGTCCTTCTCTATCTTATTTTAACCGGAGTGTTGTGGCTATCATTCCTCTTCTAGCCGGAGTCTCATCCAAGTGCTTTCATTGCCAAGTTCATATTATTGCCTCCCTTTTCCAACCGGAGTATTGTCGTAATTGATCTTTATCGTTCCTTGTACATCTCGTTTCAACCGGAGTGCTTGCATGTAATTCTTGTCCATCGCAACCCTTTTTATTATGTCTTTCAACCTCTCAAGGTTCGTGGTTTCACTCATTGGTCAAAGAAGCAACTTAGTTTTACTTCCTCTTCCTCTTCTGTTTTTCTCCGGTGCCATCCTAGATCTAGGGACGAGATCCTCTTGTAGTGGTGGAGTGTTGTGACGCCCCGAGACCGATGCGCCAGGTGTCTTCCAGTTATTCGTTGTTGTTGCCTTGTCTTTCACTTGCGTGTTGCATCTTGCCATGTCATCATACGCATTGCATCTGCATGTTTTCAAAACATGCATCTGGCCCGATTTCCTCCAATTCTGTCAGTTGTCCATTCTGAGCCAAGACACACTCGCACGCGCCCGCAGCACGTCCGAAATATTATTTTTATAAGTGGCCGAAAAATGTTCTCGGAATAGGATGAAAGTTGGCATCCGGTGTTGTTATGTTGTTAGTAGGTCGCCTGCCAAGTTTCATTACATTCAGAGTCCGTTTGACGCCCCAACGGATAACTATAGCGACAATATAGTCGGTCAAAACGTCGGACATTTTCGGTATCCGGAAACGGTTGCCGGGCTGCCTTCTTTTCGTCTCTCCCTTCTTAGCCCACAACCTCCTACAAAATCCACCTAGGCCCAGCCAAGAACCCTCTCGTGTTCGGATTCGTTCGATCAAGATCGAAGGGCCCCGAAAGCCCCTCAAACACCCCTAAACCTAATACCTGCCCTTTATATACACCCCTTCCTTCCAAATATGGTCTACCCTAGTCTTCCCCTACCCCCTAGACCCCTTCTTCTCGGATCTGCCGCCTCCAGCCACAGCCAATCCCCCCTCCTCCTCTATTTCCGGCAACCTCCACCTCCACCATGCCACTTGGCGCGTAGCCATTGGCTGCGCGGCCACCCCGCATCGCCCGTGGCCAATCGAGCGAGGCCACGTCGCCTCCCCAATGCCCCACTTTGTCGCGGCCCTCTCTGTGCCGATCTGGGCCCCAAGCCGCCCGCACCGCCACCCAGATACCGTTCCCCGCCTTGCAGCTCCTCCTCCTCCCGAGAGCTCGCGCCGCCGCCCGCTCAGCCTCGCCGGAGCACACCGATCCCACCGCCTAGATCGAGACCATCGAGCCACCGCGCCGGATCCCAGTGCCCTGGACCTTCCCGGCGTCACATGGTCCAGCGCCACCGCCGCTCGTCCCGCCGCCTTCGCCAAGTCCCGCCGCCGTGCCCTGCATCCTGGGAGCCAGCCGCGCCTCGTCCAAGCTCCACCGCCGGCGCCGCCAGGCTCCTCTACAGCCGGGATCTGGACCTTCCTGCCCCTGCCTCGCTGCTCGGCGTCTCCCCGACCAGCTCCATCATCGGCCGGCCCGAACAGCTCCCTGCGTCGCCCTCGTCGAAGTTGCTCCAGCGCTGCCCTGCTCCCATTGACCAGCGCGAGCGCGTGAGCCGCGCCAGGCCCAGTGCCCCTTCCGGCCTGCTGCTTCCTCCTCCCACCAAGTCGGGCCAAGGCCCATGGTGAGCAGCACCCGAGGCCCCTGGACTGTTGGGCTGACCAGTTTTGGCCCGTTCATGTTTTTTCCTCCAGAACGATTTTCCTTTTATTCCAGGGTTTTGCTGTTTTGTAGAAAACCCCTCAAGCAACATGTTAAGAACTCTCCAACCATGCATCTTTTGTAAAAACTTCAAATATGAAAAATGCTTATAATTGTGTCTAGATTCATAACATGCAACTTTCATCCATGTTTGAAATGTTTAACATGATGTTTGCTTTAATTTGCTTAAATAACATGCTAAAATGATTTAATTCATAACTAAATAACCCTAGCTCCAAACATAACAAACTTTATATGTAAATGGGGTAGAAAAATGACTAGTTTAACATGATGTACTTACTTTGCATGTTTAACAACTCTAAAATATGGTTTAGGGCAGAACATTACCAAACCTAAATTATGCATATGAGGATTTTCCGGACTTGTTGTTTGTTGTTCCGGCCTCATTTAAACTTGCCCAGATAGTTAGTTTAATTATGCTTCACCTCTTGCCATGTTAATCAACATTTAATATTGTTGGGTACATAAACAAGATCAAACTAAAGAAGTCATGTGGTGTTCCGTCAATATGCAACTAGTTGCATATTGAGCTCCACTTAATTTGTAGTATTGTTTGTGCACTTTGCCATGCCATGCCTCATTAAATCGGACATGCATCATACTTGGTTGTGTATCATGCCATGCTTATGTGATAGTTGCTTACAATGTTGTTTGCTTCTTTCCGGTGTTGCTTCTTCGGGTTGGTTCCGATAACGTCGTGTTTGTGAGGATTCGTTCGACTACGTCCGTTTGCCTTCTTCATGGACGCATTCTTCTTCCTTGCAGGATCTCAGGCAAGATGACCATACACTCGAAATCACTTCTATCTTTGCTTGCTAGTTGTTCGCTCTATCGCTATGTCACGCTACCTACCACTTGTTATATCATGCCTCCCATATTGCCATGTCAAGCCTCTAACCCACCTTTCCTAGCAAACTGTTGTTTGGCTATGTTACCGCTTTGCTCAGCCCCTCTTATAGCGTTGCTAGTTGTAGGTGAAGATGAAGTTTGTTCCATGTTTGGAACATGGATACATTGGGATATCACAATATCTATTGTTTTATTAATGCATCTATATACTTGGTAAAGGGTGGAAGGCTCGGCCTTATGCCTGGTGTTTTGTTCCACTCTTGCCGCCCTAGTTTCCGTCATACCGGTGTTATGTTCCTTGATTTTGCGTTACTTAAGCGGTTGGGTGTTATGGGAACCCCTTGACAGTTCGCTTTGAATAAAACTCCTCCAGCAAGGCCCAACCTTGGTTTTACATTTGGCTAACAACCTATACCTTTCCCTTGGGTTTTCGCGAGCCCGAGGGTCATCTTTATTTTAACCCCCTCACGGGCCATTGCTTCTCTAGGTGTTGGTCCAAACTGGGCGATGTCTGGTGCCCCCTGGGCAACCAGGGTCTATTTTAACCCGACGTCTTGCACATCCGGTGTGCCCTGAGAACGAGATATGTGCAGCTCCTATCGGGATTTGTCGGCACATTCGGGCAGTCTTGCTGGTCTTGTTTTACCATTGTCGAAATGTCTTGTAACCGGGATTCCGAGACTGATCGGGTCTTCCCGGGAGAAGGAACATCCTTCGTTGACCGTGATAGCTTGTGATGGTCTAAGTTGGGACACCCCTGCAGGGTTTGAACTTTCGAAAGCCTTGCCTGCGGTTATGGAAGATGGGAATTTGTTAATGTCTGGTTGTAGAGAACTTGACACTTAACTTAATTAAAATGCATCAACCGCATGTGTACACGTGATGGTCTCTTTTCGGCGGAGTCCGGGAAGTGAACATGGTTCTTGTGTTATGCTTGAACGTAAGTAGTTTTAGGATCACTTCTTGATCACTTCTAGTTCACGACCATTGTGTTGCTTCTCTTCTCGCTCTTATTTGCGTAAGTTAGCCACCATATATGGTTAGTGCTTGCTGCAGCTCCACCTCACTACTCTTTCCAACCCATAAGCTTAAATAGTCTTGATCTCGCGGGTGTGAGATTGCTGAGGGTCCTCGTGGCTCACATATACTTCCAAACAGTTGCAGGTGCCGATGATACCAGTGCAGGTGGCGCAACCCCGCTCAAGTGGGAGCTTGATGAAGATCTTGTTCGTTGTTTTGTGTCTTTTACGGTTGATCGATAGTGGAGCCCAGTTGGGATGATCGGGGATCTAACATTTGGGGTTTTTCTTCTTTATTTTGGTTCGTAGTCGGACATTGATTGTACTCTAGATGATGTATGTTTAACTTGTATTTGTGTGAAGTGGCGATTGTAAGCCAACTCTTTATCCCTTTCTTATTCAGTACATGGGATTGTGTGAAGATTACCCCTCTTGCGACAAGCCTACCATGCGGCTATGCCTCTAAGTCGTGCCCCGACATGTGGGAGATATACCCGCATTGTGGGTGTTACCGTTGTGGTGAGTAGAATTGACCTACTGGCACAATCAATGTTTCCTCCATACTTTGATAGCCAATCCATACCGAGTATCACATCCAATCCTTGGGATTCTAAAATTATTAAGTCTGAGGGAAAAACATGCCTACCTTGGTCAATGGCATCTGAAAACATCCACTGCTAGCCATATACTCCGCTCTAGGTGAGCTTACTAACATAGGTGTCTTAAGCACTTTGGTGGGCAACTTATACGTATCCATAAACCCCCTTGATATGTATGAATGCGATGCACTAGTATCAAAAAGAAATATTGCAGTAAATAACTTAACCAAAAACTTATCGATAACTGCATTTGGCTGCTCCTCAACCTCCTCCACATTCACGTGGTTCACTTGTCCCTTGTTGAAAGGGTTGGGCTTCTTTCCAGAGCTTCCATTGCCATTTCCATTCTTGAGTTCATGGCACTCATTGGCATAGTGTCCAGTCTTCCCGCACTTGAAACAAGAAACGTGGCTTTGGTCCTTCTTGGCGGGTGTGCTTGGGTTAGAGCGGTTCTGACTGCTTGCTCCGCTCCCATTTCCATTCCTAGGGCCATTGTGGTTATGCGAACTTCCTCCATTGTGGGTGTGGCCCCCATGGTTATGGGTAAATCCTCCCGGGTTCGAGGTGAAACGGGGTTTCTGCTGAGCTCCTAAATTGTATTTCCCTTGTCCATACTTCATTTTGTGGCTCTCAATCTTCTGCTGCTACCCTTCAATCATAAGAGCCTTATCTACCAACTCCTGGTAGTTGTTGAATGTTGCCACCATCAGCTGCATACTCATCTCATCATTCAACCCTTCCATAAACTTCTCTTGTTTCGCAGCATCGGTGGCCACGTCATCTGGGGCATAACGAGCTAGCTTGCTAAACTCCTCCACGTACTACCCTACAGTATGGTTGCCCTGGCATAAGTTGCGAAACTCACGCTTCTTCATGCTCATAGCTCCAGTTGAGACATGAGCAATGCGGAATGCTTGCTGAAACTGCTCCCAAGTAACATTTGCTATGGGGAAGGTGGCCGTGTAATTCTCCCACCATGCGGCAGTGGGTCCATCCAATTGGTGTGTGGCAAAACGCACCTTCTCAGCATCTGTGCAACCTGCAGTGGTTAAATCCCTTCCAATCCTGCGTAGCCAGTCATCCGCAACTATGGGCTCGGTGCTACTGGAAAACACCGATGGTTGTAACCTCAGAAAACGGGCTAAGTTGTCAACTAGAGGTGGTGGCGGTGGGTTGTTGTTATTGTTGTTGTTGTTGCCTTGATTCTGGACTAGCAACTGCATTAGTGTATTCTGTTGTTGGATCAACTGAGTGAGCTCCGGTGGGAAGGAAAATCTGGGGTCACGTCTCGGAGGCATCTGGTGGGTTTTAGAGGGGAGAGATTAGAATAGAATGAGTTCTAATGAGAAAGCACTACCCATATGCACATGAGACAAACACAATAAATATCACTCCAAAACAATATCAAGCAAGGGCATACAATCGATCTAACTATCGTTACAATGCTCGGACTACTAATATATACATGGGGGAATACTACTAATAATATGGTGGTCTACTAGAAATTTTGATCGGTAGAAGACTCCATGATATCTGCTCCAGCTTCGTCTTCATAATCATCATCACTGGGGTCGGAGTCGGTGTCGTCGATGATGATGTAGTCCTTGGGGTGGTCATCATCTCCTCCTGGCGTAGGGTCTCCCATGAATACTCCTAGCTTCCTTGTCAGGTCGTCATTCTTCTCCACTAGTATGGTGATTTGCTCCTCATATCCGTCGCATGTAGACTTGAGTTCCTCTTCCAGCTCCATGTTCCTAGTCATCAACTTCTTGAGATCTATCATGCTTGCGCACATCTAGTTCTCCTGGCGACGAATGTGATGATTTAACTCCTGGATGAAGGTTGCAGTGGACATGTCCTTCCTGGTGCTGATCATCTCCCATTGCTCATCTCGGCGCCCACATATCTGGTAAATAGTGTCCTTAAGCTCCTTGTGATAAACTTCGCCGATGCATCCCATAGCAATGTGGGCTGCCATGCCCTTGCCTAGACTCCATGTTGGTGCATCAAAGGAAAGATCTATGGGCTCAGTTACTGGCGTGAAGGTCCTTCCTGGAACTTGAACTCAAATCATCCAATGCTCCTCTTCTAGTAGTGTGGCGGTGTAGGTCCCGGTGAAGCTTGGTATTCCGATATTCAGGTACCTAGTGACTTCCTTCAAGTGTCATCCAAAAGGTGTGTCTTCATCCGGTTGTGCAAACTTGTTCCTCGAGTCCGCCATCGTAAAGAGTAGAAAATGGAGTGACCTATGGCTCATCTTAGTGGTCGTGTCCTACATTTAGCGTGTGCTCTGATACCATCTTGTAGCGATCCGACCTCAAACGGTCAAATCTCTATGCATAAGTGTCATCCCTGGATCGGCAATGCTGACACACACAATACTTGAAGGATTTATAATAGAGTAGCAACCACACACTTATTACATTGAATGTCTCAAAAGAGAACTTACTACAATAAGTATGGCTTAAGGCCATCTAAGTAAACTAACAGTGGAAGGCTTGGAAGATAAAGTGAGCCCATCAACTCCAACGGCATAGCTGAGTGCACAACAAACGACCTAGCGCACCGTACTCTTCGTCTGAAAAGTCTGCAACATGATATGTTGCAGCCCGAAAAATGGGTCAGCACATGGAATATGATGGCAAGATAACACAGTAGAGCAATGAACAAGTAAATGCTATCACTACATGCATATATGGCTGGTGGAGGCTCGTTATAATGTTTTTTGCGAAAAGCCAATTTTTTCCTACAACAAAGGAATATATTTTATTTAACTACAAGTTGGTTGAAAATCATTGAGAATGGTAACCCCATCTCAATCCCAATTAAGAGTAATTAACATCTCAGCAAATTAATTTAGAGTGATGAGATCCACATGATAATGCAAGAACCAGATACTCAAGATGTTCATAACCGGGGACACGGCTAACCAAGATTAGTTTGTACACTCTGTAGAGGTTTGCACACTCTTCCCCACAAGACTCGATCTCCTCTGTTGTATTTCTCTCACTGCATGATGTTTGAGAAACGGATGACCAAGACACAGTCTTTCTGAAGAGGTCCCTGAGGGAGTCCTGGATTAGGGGGTGTTCGGATAGCCGGACTATACCTTCAGCCAGACTCCTGGACTATGAAGATACAAGATTGAAGACTTCGTCCCGTGTCCGGAAGGGACTTTCCTTGGCGTGGAAGGCAAGCTTGGCGATACGGATATGTAGATCTCCTACCATTGTAACCGACTTTGTGTAACCCTAACCCTCTCCGGTGTCTATATAAACCGGAGGGTTTTTAGTCCGTAGGACAACATACACAACAACAATCATACCATAGGCTAGCTTCTAGGGTTTAGCCTCTCCGATCTCGTGGTAGATCTACTCTTGCACTACCATATCATCAATATTAATCAAGCAGGACATAGGGTTCTACCTCCATTAAGAGGGCCCAAACCTGGGTAAAACTTCGTGTCTCCTGCCTCCTGTTACCATCCGGCCTAGATGCACAGTTCAGGACCCCCTACCCGAGATCCGCCGGTTTTGACGCCGACATTGGTGCTTTCATTGAGAGTTCCTCTATGTTGTCGTCGTCAGGCTTGATGGCTCCTACGATCATCAATAGCGATGCAGTCCAGGGTGAGACATTCCTCCCCAGACAAATCTTCGTCTTCGGCGGCTTCGCACTGCGGGCCAATTCACTTGGCCATCTGGAGAAGATCAAAAGCTATGCCCCTGGCCGTCAGGTCAGATTTGGAAGCTTAAACTACACGGCTGACATCCGCGGGGACTTGATCTTCGATGGATTCGAGCCACTGCCGAGCGCGCCACACTGTCACGACGAGCACGATCTAGCTCTGCCACTGAACAGTGCCCTGGAGGCCACACCCGCATCAGCTTTGACCCTTAATTTGGAGCCAACTGCGCCGATCGAGGATGGGTGGTTGGACGCCGCCTAGGGGGCAGCGATCCCAATGGCGATCGAGCCGAACACCAGCCTCGTACTCCATGAGACTCATGACTCCAAGGAGCCGGACTCCTTTCCGGACTCCGAACCCTCCGCGCCCCTGCCGATCGAATCCGATTAGCCGCCGATCATGGAGTTTACTGCCACGGACATCTTTCAGCACTCGCCTTTTGGCAATATTGTGAAGACACTAAAGTCTCTCTCTTTGTCAGGAGAGCCCTGGCCGGACTACGGTCAGCAAGGTTGGGATGCAGACGGTGAAGAAATTCAAAGCCCACCCACCACCCACTTGGTAGCCACTTTCGACGATTTAACCGACTTGCTCGACTTCGACTCCGAAGACTTCGACGGTATGGACGCCGATGCAGGAGATGATGAAGAACCAGTGCCTATCGGGCCCTGGAAAGCCACCTCGTCATATGACATATTAATGGTGGACACCCCAAAAGAAAGAGATGGTGATGGAACAGCGGAGGATGACCCCTCCAAAAAACAGCCTAAGCGCCGGCGTTAGCGGCGCCGCTCAAAATCCCGCCAAAACAAATACGGTGATTCCAGCACGGGAGATAATAATACTCCGGAGAGAGCCGAAGAAAACCCCCTCCAGCAAGATTCAGCACAGGCGGATGGAGAAACCAACCCTCATGAGAGAGCGGCAGACAGAGAGGTCGAGGACGATAATAATATGCTTCCCTCCGAAGACGAGGCAAGCCTCGACGACGACGAATTCGTCGTGCCAGAGGATCCCGTCGAGCAAGAGCGTTTTCAACGCAGGCTTATGGCCACGGCAAGAAGCCTCAAGAAAAAACAGCAACAACTTAGAGCTGATCAAGATTTGCTAGTCGACAGATGGACTGAAGTCCTTGCGGCCGAAGAGCATAAACTCGAACGCCCCTCCAAGAGCTACCCAAAGCGCAGGTTGCTGCCCCGATTAGAGGAGGAAGCACTTGATATGGCCGACCGGCCACCACGTGGCCGGGACACAGAGGCCTCTCGGCCCTCCACTCAAGCCGCACCCCGTACCAAGGCACGGGAAAATGCTCCAAACCTGCGAGATATCTTGGAGGACAAGGCAAGGCAAACAAGATCAATCTACGGATCACGTGGGTGCCCCACGACTCGAGACAATAACCGTCACGCCAGACATAAATCCAGTAGGGCCGAACACAGTAGACAAAGCTCATTGGAGCTACACCGTGATATAGCACAGTATAGAGGCGCCGCACACCCACTATGCTTCACAGACGAAGTAATGGATCATCAAATCCTCGAGGGTTTCAAACCCATAAACATCAAATCGTATGATGGTACAACAGATCCTGCAGTATGGATCGAGGATTATCTCCTTCATATCCACATGGCCCGCGGCGATGATCTCCACGCCATCAAATACCTCCCACTCAAGCTTAAAGGACCAGCTCGGCATTGGCTTAACAGCTTGCCAGAAGGATCAATCAGTTGTTGGGAGGACCTGGAAGCCGCATTCCTCGACAATTTCCAGGGCACTTATGTGCGACCACCAGACGTCGATGACCTAAGCCACATAATTCAGCAGCTAGGGGAATTGGCCAGGCAATTCTGGACACGGTTCCTAACAAAGAAAAATCAAATAGTCGACTATCCGGATGTAGAGGCCCTAGCAGCCTTCAAGCAGAATATCCGTGACGAGTGGCTTGCCCGGCACCTAGGACAGGAAAAGCCGAAATCTATGGCAGTACTCACGACACTCATGGCCCGCTTTTGCGCGGGAGAAGACAGCTGGCTTGCTCGTAGCAACAATATGACCAAGAACCCTAGTAATTCGGATACCAGGGACAGTGGCGGTAGCTCGCGTCGCAACAAGAAGAAGCGCCGCATTAACGGCGACAATGCTAAGGATACGGGAGTTAATGCCGGATTCAAAGGCTCTAAATCCGGTCAGCGGAAAAAGCCATTCAAAAGGAATCCTAGGGGCCCGTCCAGTTTGGACCGAATACTCGACCACTTGTGCCAAATACATGACACCCCCAAAAAGCCGGCCAATCACACCAACATGGATTGTTGGGTGTTCAATCAGGCGGGCAAGTTAAATGCCGAAAATGAAGACAAGGGGCTGCATAGCGATGACGACGAGGAGCCCCGGCCGCCAAACAACAGTGGGCAGAAGGGTTTTCCCCCACAAGTGCGGATGGTGAACATGATATACGCAACCCATGTCCCCAATAGGGAGCCGAAGCGCGTGTTAAGGGACGTATACGCGGTAGAGCCAGTCGCCCCAAAGTTTAACCCATGGTCCTCCTGCCCGATCACCTTTGACCGAAGGGACCATCCCACTAGCATCCTTCATGGCGGATTCGCCGCATTGGTTCTAGACCCAATTATTGACGGATTTCATCTCACTAGAGTCCTTATGGACGGCGGCAGCAGCCTACACCTGCTTTACCAGGATATAGTGCGGAAAATGGGCATAGATCCCTCGAGGATTAAGCCCACCAAAACAACCTTTAAAGGCGTAATACCAGGTGTAGAATCCAACTGTACAGGCTCAGTCAAACTTGAAGTGGTCTTCGGATCTCTGGATAATTTCCGAAGCGAGGAGTTAATCTTCGACATAGTCCCATTCCGCAGTGGCTATCATGCACTGCTTGGGCGAACCGCATTCGCCAAGTTGAATGCGGTCCCGCACTACGCATACCTTAAGCTCAAGATGCTAGGCCCTCGAGGAGTAATTACAGTCAATGGAAACACCGAACGCTCCCTCCGAACGGAGGAGCACACAGCGGCCCTTGCAGCGGAAGTACAAAGCAGCCTCTCCAGGCAGTTCTCCAGTCCGCCATTAAACGTCCGGACACCGTCAAGCACGCCCGGAGTAACCTACAACAAGACTTCCTGGCACGTTCCGAGCTGGCGTAGCAATGCGGCCCCAACCCCAGCCCTCGCAACAATGCGACACCAGTGCTTCACGTACATAACTACGCTCTAGAAATACGAATGGTATAGGGGGAGGGGCACCATCACGGCACGCCCGAAACACGGCTTAAACCGCACCAGGGGCTGCCGATTTTTTAATTTTCTCTTATTTTCAGGACTCCATCCTTCGGAAGGCCTGTTCGGCAGTTCAATTGCCGCACAAACGATGCAAGAACTAGGGAAGCAGACAAGCCATGCCGCATTACGGAACTCCCAGGTGTTCTCTATCACGAGCAGTATACCTGTTTCGCATACCATTCCGCAGCCTGCCCCTGGAATGGACATGTTAAATAGTCCAACCTTTTGCTTATCGCATTATTTGTATCGTTCTGCTTTGATCGCAGCCCTTTTTAATAAACAATGCATAGCTTTTGTCTATTTTTGCATTACCTTTTTATAATAAATATATGTTCCTTAACGACATGTTGCACCCGTACACTTTGGTGCGGCCAAAATACGCTAGGGGCTTTAATACCCCTCAATATGGTGTGAGAAGTCCGAACACTTTCACAAGTGCGGCACCCCGAACTTATAGCATTATATGCATCGGCTCCGAATCATGTCTTGGGTCAATAGTTGGGTTTTCCCGGCTCCTATGTTTTGGTGCCTTACGTTCTGCTATATCGGCTAAGGTAGCACTAGGAGAACCACTGCGATTGTGCCCCAGTTGAGATGGGTCGAGCACCTCAGTGGAGAAAGCTAAAACTGACTGTCATGATGAAGCAAGAGCTGGTCGCTGTTCGAGAGGTTTTTTCGACTCCCTAAAGACTTATGCCGCTTAGGGCGAGGAGTCGGCTCTGTCCAGCCAAGGTGTGGATAGCGCCCCGAACTCGGTCTTCCGAATACCAGGGGCTTTGCCGAAATTTAAAATTATGGAATTCTATGGCTAAGTGAGAGTGTTCACGCGTTACAGTCTGATTTCCTTGTTCGTTGGGCTGAGCGCCTCCCTCGAAGGACCTAAACATGGGAAAAAGAGCGCTCAGGTTTATCCCCGAACACCCCAGCACTAGCGGCACGGGGGTAGAAGCCGACGACTCGCCATCTCTCAGAATTGATAAACAGCCGCACAAAAGGCAATATTTTAAATTCCAACAGCATTGGTTAGCGCATATGAACAAGTTTTCAGCGCACAGGATAAGAACGAGCGAGTTTTACTCAAAAATTACATCCCTAGAACATTCATCCACCATAAGGCAGGCACCCTTCAGAAAATCCTTATAATAATTCTCGGGCTTGCGATGCTCCTTCCCCGGCGGTGGCCCGTCCTTCACAAGCTTCTCAGCATCCAGCTTGCCCCAGTGCACCTTAGCACGGGCAAGGGCCCTACGGGCACCTTCAATGCAGACGGATCTCTTGATGACTTCGAGCCTTGGACAGGCCTCCACCAGCCGCCGCACCAGCCCGAAATAGCTCCCAGGCAGAGCCTCTCCAGGCCACAGCCGGACCGTGAGGCCCTTCATGGCCTGTTCGGCCGCCTTGTGGAGCTCGACCAGTTGCTTCAGCTAGTCGCTCGGGGGCACGGGGTGTCCGTCCTCAGCATACTGAGACCAGAACACCTTCTTTGTCGAGCTGCCCTCCTCGGCTCGATAGAATGCGGTGGCATCGGACACACTCCGGGGAAGATCTGTGAACGCTCCTGGAGAGCTCCGGATTCGGGTAAGTAACAAGTAACTCACGCTTATGTGTTTGCTTTGCATAAAGAATGCCTTACCCGCCGCTATCTTCTTCACCTCATCCAACTCCTGGAGGGTCTTCTGGGATTCGGCCTTGGCAGATTAGCATTTTCAATAGCTGCCGCGAGCTCGGACGCTCGCGTCTTTGAGTCAAGCTCCAAACTCTCATGTTTTTTCGTGAAAACCTGGAGCTCTTGCTGCCCCTTGCCAACCTGGGCCTCATACTTCTCCTGCTCGGTACGCTCCGCGACCACCCTCTTCTCGGCCTCGAGCAGGGCTTGCTTAAGGGTCGCCACCTCAGACGTGGCCCCTACAACAGCCACGATAATCCTGTCATTTTTTGCAATTGCACCTTTATATATATATATATATATATATATTTAAACAAGGTATTTCTTACCTTCCTTTTCCTCGAGCTGCTTCTTGGCATGCCTAAGTTCTTGCTTGGACTGCCCGAGCTTCTGCTTCAGCGTGTCCACTTCCGCAGTCAATGCGGCGGACGCCAGAAGAGAAGCCTGCATACGCATATTGACTCCTTTTCGTTAGACTCCTGCGAATGTTATTTGATCCTCTATTCGGCTTTTCTTCCCGAACTCCAAATAGAGCATCAGGGGCTACTGTCTATGCGGTAATATTATTTACACATTCTTTACTTACCTCAAAGCCTGTTAAAAGGCTAGTACAAGCTTCAGTCAGTCCGCTCTTGGCGGACTGAACCTTCTGGAGAACCGCACTCATAATGGTACGGTGCTCCTCGTCGATGGAGGCGCCTTTGAGCACCTCCAACAGATTGTCCGGCGCCCCGGTTGGACGGGGGTCACCGGCACGATGGGCTTGCTCCTCTTGGAAGGAGGTCGCCCGCCGGACTCTGCAACCTTTGAAGGTTCCGGAGCAGTGTCCGGCCTTGAGCCGAACTTGGAGCCCTGAGGGGTTTTATCCACTTCACTTCTGGAGTCCGGGAGGTCGCCTTGCGGCTCCTCCAGGACCACCTCCTCCCAGTTTGGAACCTGTTGGGACAACACTTCGGCGTCGTCCGTAGGGCGGGGGGAGGTAGCCGCCGGAAGTGAATTCACATCCGACGAGTCCAGTGAACCGCTCAACGAAGTGACGAGCCGGTCTTTGGGTGGGCTGCATAAACATATTCGACATAAGGGAAAGCTATGCAATAAAGGAATACTATGAATTATTCTGGTATCCGGATACTTACGATTTCACCAGGGGCTTGGCCCTGGGCTGCCAATCCTCTCCGCCGTCGTCGGCATTGGTGGAGTAGTCCGGAGGAAGGGTTTTCCCCTTCTTGGACCCCTCGGCCTCCCCAGTTGGGGTAGCCTTCCTTTTCTTCTCTCCTCCTGCTGGAGGAGGAGAGGTCTCTTCTTCTTCCTCCTCGTCTTCACGGGAGGAATGCGCCTCGGAGCCGCCGGATGATGAATCCGACACCTCCTGGCGCCGGGCACTTTTTCGAGTCCCCGTGGCCTTCTTCGTGGCCTTCTTCTCCGGCACCACATAGGGTGCCGGAACCAGCAGGTTCGCCAAGTGGGCATCGGCTGGGTCTTCGGGCAAAGGAGCCGGACAGTTGATCTGTCCGGACTTCGCCTTCCAACTCTGTCAAAGGTGAGGGAGCTTAGATCCCACATAGAGTTAAACTATGGAAAACTAATACCCTGTAAAAGGTACAAACAACTTACCGCGCTAGCGTGACGCTGCATGCTGAATCCGCGATCCTCGGTAGCGGATACGGGAGCCTCGGCGCCCCTGAAAAGCACCTTCCAGACATCTTCGTACGTCGTGTCGAAGAGCCTGCTCAGAGTTCGGTGCTGCGCTGGTTTGAACTCCCATAGATTGAAGGCCCATTGTTGACACAGGAGGATCCGACGGATGACCATAACCTGGACTACGTTGACAAGCCTGAGCTGCTTGTCCACCAGGGTTTGGATGCATGTTTGCATCCCACTCACCTCTCCTTTGTTGCCCCATGACAGGCATGTCTCCTTGCAGGACGTGAGCCGTGTTGGGGGTCCGGATCGGAACTCGGGGGCTGCGACCCACTCAGGGTCGCGCGGCTCGGTGATGTAAAACCACCCCGATTGCCACCCCTTCAGGGTCTCCACAAAGGAGCCCTCGAGCCATAAGACGTTGGGCATCTTGCCCACCATAGCGCCTTCGCACTCCGCCTGGTTGTCGTGCACCACCATCGGCTTGACATTGAAAGTCTTGAGCCATAGGCCGAAATGGGGCCGGATGTGGAGGAAAGCCTCACACACGACGATAAACGCCAAGATATTGAGGATGAAGTTCGGGGCCAGATCGTGGATATCCAGGCCGTAGCAGAACATGAGTCCCCGGACGAATGGGTGGATCGGAAAGCTCAGTCCACGGAGGAAGTGGGGTAGGAACACTACCCTCTCATGGGGCCCTGGGTTGGGGAGGAGATGCCCCTTTTCGGGAAGCCGGTACATGATGTTGTTGGACAGATATCCGGCCTTCCTCAGTCTCTTGATGTGTCCCTCCGTGACAGAGGAGACCATCCACTTGCCTCCCGCTCCGGACATGGATGGAGAAGGTTGAGGTGGGGAGTGCGGACTTGGGCCCTGGAGCTCGAGTGCGCGAGAATGGATAGGCAAAGGAGGAAGAAGGCGTAGGTGGAAAGGTAGATCCGTATCCCCTTATATGGGTGGACGCATCTACGTGTCCCCACCAGCTTGGTAAAACTCGCTTATCTCCAAGCGCCGTAATCAATGGCGCGGTTGGGTTACCCACGCCCGTATTGATGAGAATCCCGGAATAAGGGGACACAATCTCTGCTTTAACAAGACGTGCCAAGGAAACCGCCTCGCATAACACGCTGGGGGGGGGACAATAAAACGATTCGGATAAAGGCTTGGCTATGGTGCTATGTCACACTACGGAATACGTCAGCAGATTAGATTTGTGTAAGTATTATTCTCTCTATGGCAATATGTGAAAACTTATTTTGCAAAGCCGGACACTATCTTTGTGTTCAAAATCTTCTATGAAGTACTTGGAGGAGGAACCCGCCTTGCAATGCCGAAGACAATCTGCGCGCCGGACTTGTCGTCATTGAAGCCTGGTTCAGGGGCTACTGAGGGAGTCCTGGATTAGGGGGTGTTCGGATAGCCAGACTATACCTTCAGCCGGACTCCTGGACTATGAACATACAAGATTGAAGACTTCGTCCCGTGTCCGGAAGGGACTTTCCTTGGCGTGGAAGGTAAGCTTGGCGATACGGATATGTAGATCTCCTACCATTGTAACCGACTTTGTGTAACCCTAACCCTCTCCGGTGTCTATATAAACCGGAGGGTTTTTAGTCCGTAGGACAACATACACAACAATAATCATACCATAGGCTAGCTTCTAGGGTTTAGCCTCTCCGATCTCGTGGTAGATCTACTCTTGTACTACCCATATCATCAATATTAATCAAGCAGGACATAGGGTTTTACCTCCATTAAGAGGGCCCGAACCTGGGTAAAACTTCGTGTCCCCTGCCTCCTGTTACCATCTGGCCTAGACGCACAGTTCGGGACCCCCTACCCGAGATCCGCCAGTTTTGACACCGACAGTCCCCTTAATCGATAGATAGGCCGGTACACCTACAATCCCCTACATCTGCTAGCCCATCATGGAAAGGTTTCCCACAACTTACTCAACTATACTAGAGCCCATAATAGCTTGTGGCTACACACGGAAGTTTCCACCATGAGTGATCTTATGATCCCTTTGGGCTTAGGTGGCGAACCAAAAAGGACAGCACTAGTATATCCCCAGGTGCCCGTAACCAATCCACCCAGATGTGTGTTTAAGTAGCCACCTTAAGTAAACCATTAGTTAATAATCGCACATCTGTCATGGATACACTCAAACCCAATCCACGTCTACGAGCATAACATGGCAATAAGTAGCATAACGCAGAAGTAACTCCCAGGGTTTGATAATAAAAGGGCAATAGGTTCTACCTCATCATCTACTTCCCGAACCCACAAGTTAAGAGATCCTACTCATGCAATGTTTGATGGTTGAAACGAATGCATAAAAACTGGGTAAAAGAGATATGATCAAAGTGTTACTTGCCTTGCTGATGATCCGCAAAACCTAGTGACTCGTAGTAGCAAGCTGCGCACTCCGGGAATTCTAGCGCAAACAAACAATAGCATACATAAGCACTCAAGCATAGATGCATGAGTAAATCTCGAATAAGAAGATCGAATCTGAAAACTCAACCAAAGAGATTCGGTCTGCAAAAAGAATCAATCGAATCGGAGCTACGGAACTGAAACTACGGTCAAAAGAACCTCGGAAACAAATCTGCTTGAAACCAAATATAAGATTGTCAAAACCTTCTTCAAGTTTATTAAACAAAAAGAGGGTGTCCAGACGAAGATTTTGGCATTGGTTTCACTGGATTTGGACAAACGGTTAAGAAACAGCGAGCGTTTGAAGATCAGGGGCTATTCTACGATAAAAATAATCATGGATAGGTCCCCGGCCGAAAATAAAATAAAAAGAAAAAGACTAACGAACGAACGTTCGCTAACATAACGAATCTAACGAAAACTGTTCACTAACAGATCTAAATGAACGAATGTTCGTTAAATAAATAAACCGACGAAAAACCGATCTAATTAAATAAACCGCGAAACTAAAAAAACCGGGTTAACATAAGAAAACGACCGGTCAACGGCAGTCAACGGCGGCGGCTCCAGCGGCGGGATCCGGCGACGGCGGCGGTAGGTGGTGACATGGCGGTGGCTAGCGGCACGGCAGCGGCGGCGGGCGGCTGCGGCTAGGGTTTGGGGCGGGGCGTGGGGCGGGTGGGTGGGGTGGGGGCGGCCTCGCCTTGCCTTATAAAGGCCCGGGCGGTAGTGTCCGGTTCGGACACGGTCCGTTAAGGCGGTTCGTGTTTTTTTAAATAGATTTTGCTAGAAAAATCCTGATAAATAAAATAAAAATCTAAAAATACCAAAACAAATTTTCACCGTCTAAATAAAATATTTAGAACATGATGAACATTTTCTTGGCCTAAAATGGAATTTTAGAAAAATCCATATTTTCTAATTTCAAACAAAATAGCGATAAAATCCAAATAAAATAATTTATTTGATTTTAATAATTTTCCTCCAATATTTCAATTTCTTTGGAGAAGTCATATTATCTCCTCTAATATATTTTTAATATGAAATATTTTTTGGAGAGAAAAATAATTAAAATCGAAATGATCGCTGTTTTAATATTTGAGAAAATTCAAATTTGAAAATCGTGAAATCCCCAACTCTCTCCATGGGTCCCTGATTTGCTTAGGATTTTTAGGATCACAACCGAAATGCAAATAAAATATGATATGCATTGATGACCTATGTATAACATTCGAAATTGAAAATTTGGGATGTTACATTCCCCCACCAAGGTTTATGCTCTAACTTGGAATGGTTATACTGCTAACCGGAAAAATCTAGAGTGAAAACAAGGCCTTCAGAGCAGACAGTGCTACCTGTCGAACCAGATCTCTTCCTAGGTCCCGATAGCTCCTCAGAGATGGATTCAGAGAAAGATGACCAGTCATATTCCCCCACCGAGGTGTATGCTCTAACTTGGCACGGTTCTACTGCTCATATCCTGCATATGGTGTCTTGCATTGCATAGTTTAGACATCATATACACAATATTCAAGACCATGTTCTTAGTTCAGACATCATATATGTGAATGCCTCTGCTTAGCATATGAATCACATATGTGAATTAATTCTTGCGATCCTGATTAATTAGATAACATGTATGTGAATTATGTCATGCGAACCTATTACTAAAGACATCATATAATTATCTCACGCCATCCTATTTAGTTAGTCATCATATCTTTGAATTATGTCATGCTATGCTATCCAGTTTAGATAGACATCATATCTGTGAAATTATGTCATGCTATCTATTTTAGTTAAACAATATACATGTCAACTATTGCATGCCCTCTTTTTTCCACACTATCTATTGCATCTATCTCTTATACAATGTCTGTACATTCAACTATGTTTCCTATTTATCAGCCATTTGAATTGGACCAGGTGATGGCAGTATCTAGCGGAGTAAAAAACACGGTCTTCAAATAAAACAGTGCTACCACTTGGAGATAGCACCCCGGTTGTACATGCACGAGAACCGGACCTAACACACATAACCCACACTCTCACAGATTGTACCCCAACTGCGATGGACAGAGAACCAGCTTCACCCAATCTAACCCCAACCCCAGCAGATAGTAACCCAGTTTCTGTTGACATAGCACCATCTCCACCACATAGCTCCCAAACAAGAGCAGTTAGTAAGGCAGCTCCCGTGCCCAAAGCGCCAGTACTACCACAGCGAACCCCAACTCCACCAGTTAGTACACCTATTCCTGTGAAGGAAGTACAACCAGCCATTCATAGTTTAGCACCTATCGCATTTGATGTTGTTAAATCCTCTGTGCGTATCTTCCCATCATGGAAATATTATACTGAGGATGAAGGAAAATGCCAGTTGTAGGTGTTTGTCCAGGAGTTATGTGTAAGTAATGTTATTCATGGCAATTACTTTGCTTTGTACCATACATTCTACGTCCATGATGGTTATAATACGGCAAAATTTTCCATTTTTCTCTATAGAGAAGGACCGATTTGGAAACTCAGGATGAGGTAACATGTGCTAATACCTCTGCTATCTTCAATAATGCTTGGTGGTAGTATCAGAATTACCTGAACAAAGCGTATTTCACTGGCAAAGAAACTCATCAAATTCCCTTACGTTCTCTTGAGACACATTTACTGGACGATGACTAGAAACGCCTTGTTCTGTACTGGTCCTGGACCAAGAATGTGGTAAGGTCTATGAGCTCATTTTTTATTTTTAAGTACTATATGCTTGCATCTTACTGTACTCTGTTCATGTAGAACAAGTGCTTAAACCTGACGAACAACTATTCTCATTTAAGATTCCATTGCTATCGTGCATACTGCTTTGCTATTGTATCACTGTATTTACTCATACAAACTTATTTATAAACTGAAGGATCCAATCGAAACTCCAATGGGACAACAGGTATGTTTACGCTTGTTTCTTTAACAGGTTTGCTCTTATAAATAGCTCTATTGATTTCAATTTCAATTGTGTATGCAGTTGACTTCTCATATCATGCACATTAATAGCATCACAACAGAGCCAATAGTGTTGTTGTACATGTAGACCCATGGTACCCATCTGAAATCTTGTTGTGCCGTGTAGTTTCCCATGATTTGTATTCTTTCAGTGCTGCTTTCTCTTAGAACTGATATGATTTGAACTGATATGATTTGTATTCTCTTAGCTCTATTTTGATTTGGCAAGACAATGCAATGACCATAGGACATAGATATATGTTCGTTTGATGCTTTTATAATGTACTACTTGGCAATAGAAGACTTGGTAGTTTAATCTTGTCCACCTTACTAATGAATTGGTTCACTGAAATGAGTTTTGTATACTAGTACATGCTAAACCTGTTATGTTTCGGCTTGTTTCTTCTTTTAGAATGCTGAAAAATATTAGGGAAGAGTGCCTTATTAAGCAATTTTAAAGGAAGTAATGCAGATAAGGTTCAGGATAGTGAGACATCCTTGTTGGTCTCCAACGAAGCTGATAAAACCGCTAAGGAAAACTATCTTGAAGATAGTGAGATAACCCCAAAGTCCTGTCTTGGTGTAGTGTTCAAGTTACTGGCCACTACCGTTGGCACAAGCTATTCAAACTCACTGTCTGAATCAGTTTGGTTTCTTGAGTCTTAACTACAAGCTGAAAGACATCGATCAGCTGTGCTACGACAAGAAGCCGAAGGACTACGGAAGTCCCTGGAGCATTCAAATGCATACTTTCTGGTGCAATAGCAAGCGTTGGAGGATTTTGGCACCAAACATGGGAAATCTAATACGCTTGCTAAGCTTATTGCCATCATGGTGGATACCCAGGATAATGTTTCTTGAGCTCTTTTGTTGTCATGTTTATTTGCATTGGTGGCCAATTTAGATGGCCAGTGTATATAATATGCTGCTTTGTTCCCTATATTTGCACTGGTAGCGAACTTTGATGCCCAATGGATGTAATATGTGTAATATCCGTAATAGCCTAGCGTTAGTTGGTTGCTTATTTATTTCCTTATTTTCTTTTTTAGTTGTTTGCTTGTGTAGGATCGAGAAGAGGTGTCTAGAGGGGCGGTGATTAGACCCTCAACAAGGAAAAGTAGCAGTTTTTAATTTCTTTAAGTTAAGGTGGAGTTTTAGCATAAGTGAAATATTCACAATACATTCAAGGAAGCATGGAAAGAGTATAAGTGCAGAGGAAAGTAAAGCATGCAACTTGCAAGAAAGTAAAGGGATGGGATTGGAGTGTGCAAACACAATTGGAGACACAGAGATTTTTGGCGTGGTTTTGATAGGTGGTGCTATCGTACATCCATGTTGATGGAGACTTCAACCCATGAAGGGTAAAGGTTGCGTGAGTCTACAGAGGGCTCCACACACGAAGGGTCCATGAAGAAGAAACCTTATCTATCCCACCATGGCCATGGCCCACGAAGGACTTGCCTCACTTGGTTTGATCTTCACGAAGTAGGCGATCTCCTTGCCCTTACAAACTCCTTAGTTCAACTCCACAATCTTGACGGAGGCTCCCAAGTGACACCAAACCAATATATGAGACACCACTCTCCAAAAGGTAATATATGGTGTGTTAATGATGAACTCCTTGCTCTTGTGCTTCAAATGATAGTCTTCCCAAAACTCAACTCTCTCTCATAGATTTGGATTTGGTGGAAAGATGATTTGAGTGGAAAGCAACTTGGGGAAGGCTAGAGATAAAGATTCTTGTGATTGGATTGGAATATCTTGGTCTCAACACATGAGTAGGTGGTTCTTTCTCAGAAAATGAATGTTGGAAGTGCAGGCATGTTCTGATGGCTCTTTGCACGAATGGAGGATGGGTGGAGGGGTATATATAGCCTCCACACAAAATCTAGCCGTTACACACAATTCACCAAATTTGGTGAGACCCAATCGAGAAACTTGGTTAGGCCAATATGATTTAGAATGTGAACGTTAGAGTTTTTCGGTGGGACCGATATGATAACCTCGGTGGGACCGATGTGCTAGGTTTAAGGTAAAACCTGAACTCGGTTTGACCGATTACACAAACTCGGTGGGACCGATTTTGGTAATAAGCGAAACGGAGAGTTGGTCAAGCAAACTTGGTGGGACCGATTGCATATTTCGGTGAGACCGAAATTGATGCAACAGGAAACAGAGAGTTTGCAAGCCCATCTCAGAGATCGAGATCCCATCTGTGAGACCGAATTGATTAGGGTTTCTAGCAGAGGCTATGTCAAGTGAACTCGGTGGCACCGGATAGATCAAATCATTGGGGCCGAGTTTGACATTAGGTTTGGGACATATGTGGAAATGAGAAAGTGGTTGAGGGCTTTGGAGCATATCACTAGCAAGAAAGCCATTAAGCAACACACTAGTGCAGAACCAGGCAATAGCACCGGTTCGTAAGGCCCTTTAGTGCCGGTTTGGTAACCGGCGCTAAAATGTAGGCACTAAAGGCCCCCCCTTTAGTACCGGTTCAGCATGAACCGGTGCTAAAGGGCAACCACGTGGCACGAGCCAGCTTCGGGGGCAGGGAGCCCTTTAGTACCGGTTGGTGTCACCAACCGGTATTAAAATGTTGGGGGGTTTTCGGTTTATGATTTCTTTTTCATTTAATTTTGTGTTTTCCATTTAATTATTTTTCGTTTGCTGGTATTTTACGATACTACATATTGTACACGTTATGCATATATATAAATAGAATTTCTAGTAGAACCGATCATAATATATACATATATATATCATCGAATGTCTCACAACCACCATTAATTAATTCACACATATATACACACATGTATATATATACAATTTCTCCTAATTGGTGCCTTCGGAGCCAGTGGCATTAGCCTAGCTAATTGGTGCCTTCGGAGCACGATAACAATTGGAAGTGGTTCATGGGGGCGGTAGCGGGTAATAGTATTCTCCTTTGGGATCTATGACCTGGTCGAGCAAAAATCCCGCTATTTCCTCTTGAATTGCTTCTATGCGGTCCTGTGCTAGGAGCTTGTCCCGCACCTCTTTGAAATTTTAAGAAGGAGATCAATATGCATGTGTATTAGTTGTGTGACTAGATATCGATAATGGTGTAAAAATTGTGAATAGTGTTCTGACAATCGATATCGTACCCACTCCTGTCTTTGAGATTTGCTCCTTTCGGACGCCATCATGCGAATGTTCTCGCAAACGTAGTATGCACATAGATCATTCCCCGGCGCCTGCTTCAGGGCCTTTACGAGAATGGAATTTGATCAGATAATAATTAATCAAGCATGATAATTAAAGAGATGGCAGCTAGCTAGTACTACTTAATTACTTACCTTGGGTCGATACCATTTCAGATTTTGTTTCCATGGGCCTGGAGTGGCCCTGATGAACTTTGCCCAAGCCCTGCCCGCCGACAAAGAAAATGAATAAATGGGTTATTAAATAGTTGTTATCAGGAAATGACGAACTAATTAAATAGGCCGAGATATAGTTAATAATGATTGAAATTACCTGTTGACTATCCCCTTCACGATGGTGTAGTCACTTGCTTTCTTAAGTAGTGAGTCTAGTACTTCAACTGTTCCTTCATCAACTTTAATGATTAACAAGATCCAGTGAAATCTGCATGCACACACGTTTGCATGTCTTAATTAAGCGGGCATATGTAAGCAAAAACATGTAGCTATAGCTAGTAGGGAAAAACAGAATTTGTAGTACAAGACAGTGTGACTCACTGGAAGTTGTAAGGAAGTAGTATATCTTCATTGTATTTGAGTTCCTTGAAGAACTGTAGCATGCTTTCCTCTACACTTTTTTCGTGATATGGATCTATTTTCCATGTGTATTCATTAATGGTATTTGGGTCAACGAACCCAATGCCATAGCGTCCACCTTTTTTCATTTCATAAATCTTCATCCTGCATAATACCACAGAAAAGAATATAGTGAGGATAATTACAGGTAATGATTGATCAAAATGATCACTACAGCTAGCTTGAGACTTAAATTACAGAAAGAAATCACTTACAGACAATAGCAACTGACGATAGATTTGTCGAGTGCGTCTTTATTGTATAGCTGAAATAGTTCTGAATACTCAACGGTCACAGCTTTCTCATGGTAGTAATGCTCCTTGTTGACATTCACCATGAGGGACTCTCGATTGGAAATCTTGGTAATGTCCATGTACCATTGATGCAATTCATACATTCTCGTTGGGAGCTTATTGACCTCCTCTGGCTCGACCAAAGGTTGGCCCCGGGCATATTTCCGTTTTATTTCCTCCTCTCTAGTCGGAGACATGGGCTCGATATCGAGGAGTTGTCCAACAGTGATCCCGATCGATTCAGCCTGCGCAATATGCTCCTCGGTTATTACCACATCGCCCACCCCAGGAACGTTAACGGCTTGCCCACAATAATATTGGGCGCGCCTACTCTCATGTGTTGTTGGCACAACAAGCGGGGGGATTGATTGCGCCGCCTGTTCTCCCAGCTGGGGAACGGTTTTACCGCTCCTTTTGCCAGCTGATTTTCTCGAGCTCGAGCTCGCTTCTTTCTGTAGACGTGCTCGATTTAACTTCTTGATGTCGCGCTCATAGTCTGTGTCAACAGGCTTGGGAGCTGGTGGTCTAGTCATACGAATGAAGTGGTCAATCTTTTCCACAAGCACTTTCTCCCTTGGCGGCGGTGGCGGTTTCGGTGCAAAATGGGCTTCCACCTCGGCCTTCGATATGGCTACGTTTTCCTCCTCGGACTTGTCGTAAGGCCTCTGCGGAAGAGGTGCGAGGCTTGGACCATATTGAAATCACTTGCCTCCGCCTGTACCACCAGTACTACCTCGGCTTGTACCGCTACGCACCATAGCTGAGGCGGCTCTCTTCCGTGATTGCTGAGGCGGCGAAGACGGCTGACGTGGCTGAGTAGGAGGAGGAGGAGTGGCCTGAAGCTGTGCCGGACTTGAAGGAGGAGTGGCCTGAAGCTGTGCCGGACTTGAAGGAGGAGTGGCCTGAAGCTGTGCTGGACTTGGAGGAGGAGGAGTGGCCTGAAGCTGTGCCGGACTTGGAGGAGGAGTGGCCTGACGCGTTGGTGGACTTGGAGGAGCGGGAGTCTGCTGACTCGGTGGCGGACTGCGACGAGGAGTCGGATGACGCGGTGTCGGTGGCCTTCGAAAGATGATGCAATCCTTTCTCCATAGGATGATACGATGGTTGGCCTCTCCTAGTGTGTGCTCATCGTCACCTCCAGGAATGTCAAGCTCTAGCCCCGAATATTGGTCCACCACCTCATCAACCAAGACACGAGCATAGCCCGCTGGAATCGGGTTGCAATGGAAGGTTGCCTCGGGGGGATTTGTAAAAGCAAGGGCGTCCGCCACCTTCATGGATATGTTCTTCATTTTGAAGTGTAGCTCGCAGTTAGTGTTCTCCATGATGTCATCCACTGGGTAGCTATCCAGCAATGCGTCGCCCGGGGCGGAACCCACGCTGCTTCTCGGCATGGATGGGACGGTGCTATCCAATGCTGGATCATCCGCTAGCTGCTGCTGCTGAGACCCCCTTTGCTGGCTAAGTGAGTCGATCTGCTCCTGCTGCCGCTGGAATTTTACTGCCAAGTCCGCGTGCGCTGATTCTAGGCCTTGAAGGCGTTCATAGTCTAGCTTCCTCTGCTCCTCCTCCATCTTCCTCTTCTTCTCCTCCGCAATCTTCTTTCTCGCACGGGTTCTGTAGTCGGCGTTCCAGTCCGAAAACCCCTCATACCACGGAATAGCGCCCATGCCTCGTGTTCTTCCCGGGTGTTCAGGATTTCCCAGGGCACGCGTAAGCTCGTCGTTCTCTCTGTTGGGCTCGAACAACCCCGATCGAGCCTCTTCTATTGCAACAAGTAGCTTATCTTCGGCTCCGTCCAGACATGCCTTCTTCGAAACTTTGCCTGTCTTCGGGTCCAACTCCCCCCCATGCGCATAGAACCAAGTCCTGCACCTGGGGGGCCAGCTCAATGTTTCTGGAGTGACACCTGCATCCAGCATCTCTTTCTCAGACTTATCCCACTTAGGCATTCCCACCGCATAGCCACCTGGCCCCAGCTTATGGAACTTATCCTTTTTTGCGGCATTGGCCTTGTTTATTCTGACCGTTCCTTAGATAATTCCGAATCCTTGAATTTCACGAAATCGTCCCAATGAGCACTTTGCTTCTCTAGTGTTCCCTCGAATACTGGAGTCTTCCTTCCTCCCTTGACGTACTTGGCCCATTCACGAATCTTGTGGTTCTTGAATGCAACCGCCATCTTCCTAAGAGCAGCGTCCTTGACTTTCTCCACATCTGCATCTGTGAAATGATCTGGTAGGGTGAAATGTTCCATGAGCGTTTCCCAAAGCAAATGTTTTTGTCTGTCGTCGACAAAAGTAACTCCTGGACGTGGCTTTGCTGGCTCTCTCCATTCTTGAAGGGAGATCGGGAGTTGGTCCTTCACAAGAACTCCGCACTGACGAATGAACTTGTCCGCAATCTTCTTAGGCGCTAATGGTTCGCCATTAGGTCTGATTGCCTTGATATTGTACTTTACGCCCTCCTTCAACTTTTTGTTCGGGCCTCGTTTCGTCCTGTTGCCTGAAGATTTGCTCGATCCGGATGGCTGAAAGAAGAAAGATCGATTCGTTAATATATCTTCAAGTCATTTAAAACATGTGATGATCACCAGATGCCTGCTTATATAAATATATATACCTCGCCGGTCTTTGTTGTTTCAAGATCAACATTTTCTTCGTCATGTTCATAGTTCATGACTTCATCAATTCGGTCGTCGCGATCGAATATCATATCACCCTCCCCGGTGTTGTTTAGATATTCGGAGCCGTCATAATCTTCTTCATTCTGATCATCATCTGGCCCGCGAGGATTGCGTATGATATTGAACAGGGCCTCTTCTCCCTCTCTGCCGGTATTGTCCGCCATAGGTTTTGTTTAACTAATCCAAAAGAAATATATTCAAATTACAATGCATGGATGCAATCAATTAATAAGGAAAAACTGAATCAATCATAGTACATAATAAGCATCATCGAATATAATCTCGAATACGTCGTCTCGAATAATAGATATAATCTCGAATACATCGTCTCGAATAATAGATATAATCTCGAATACATCGTCTCGAATAATAGATATAATCTCGAATACATCGTCTCGAATAATAGATAATCAATACATCTCAAAGAATATCAATACATCGTCTCGAATAATATATAATCTCGAATACATCGTCTCGAATATTATATATCGAATACATCACTGGCTAGGTAGCTAATAAAGATCGAATACTACAGAAGAATCTAGGACACTCGCGGTTCATGCGGCGCGGGCGGTGGACACCCAAAGAGAAGGAACCCTCACAGGATCATAGCTGAAGTGAGATCCCTGAAGAAACTGCCAGGTATTGGAGAACCTGCCGCCCTCTAACGCAACCATGTAGCGATGGACGTGCTCGTCCTCCTCCCTGACACGGCGACGTACCACCTCCGGCGGGGCCGGCTCCCTCCGCACCGAAACTGGCCCACGCGAACGCCACCAAACGAGATCAGGGTCGACGACGGGACCCGGGGCCGGGTTCCTCATCAAGCGGCGCGCCCCTCCAGGCAGCACCTCCCAGTGCCAGCCCGGCGGAGCCCAGTCCCGGACATGGGTCAGCCGGACGTCGTCGCGGACGGGTCGACGGCGAGGATGCGGGCCGGGCATCGTCGAGAACAAATACTAGCTATATGCCCGCAAAAAGTAACATTTTTTAATGATTGGATTTTGATAACTAAAATTTCTAACATTTCTATATAACTAACATTCCTATAACATTTCTAACAATGCTATATAACTAACATTTCTATAACATTTCTAATATTTCTATAACTAAAAAGTAGAAAAAAAATATAACTTTTCTATATATATAACTAACATTTGTATAACATTTCTATAACTAAAAAAAGAAAAATTTCTAAATTTTTTATAACTATTTCTATAACTAAAAAACAGAAAAATTTCTAACAATTCTAACTTTTTTATAACTATTTCTATAACTAAAAAACAGAAAAATTTCTAACAATTCTAACATTTCTATAACATTTCTAACAATGCTATATAACTAACTATTTCTATAACTAAAAAAGGAAAAAATTTCTAACTTTTTTATAACTATTTCTATAACTAAAAAACTAAAAAAATGTATGTGTGTGTGTGTGCTCACCGGCGAGGCGAGAGGCGACGGGGGGCGGCGACGGGGACGACGACGGGCGGCGACGACGGGGATGGCGACGACGGGGACAGGGACGGGGCGGCGACGACGGGGACGGGGACGTACGGGCCGGGGCGGCGACGACGGGGACGGGGCGGCGATGACGGGGACGGGGACGACGCGGGACGGGCCGGGACGGCGCGGCGGTGACGACGGGGATGACGGGGACGGGGACGACGGGGCGGCGACGACGGGGACGGGGCGGCGACGAGGGATATGGAGACGGGGGCGGCGGGCGACGGGGCAGAGGAGAAGAAGCAGATGAGAAACTAAATTTTTGAAGTGTTTTAGTTATATAGGATGGACCTTTAGTACCGGTTGGAGCCACCAACCGGTACTAAAGGCCTGTTTTGGCCAGGCCAAGCGGCGGGAACCGCACCCCCTTTAGTACCGGGTGGTGGCTCCAACCGGTACTAAAGGCCCCCCCTTTAGTACCGGTTGGTGCCACCACCCGGTACTAAAGGGGGTGCGCTGGCAAGGTGCGGTGCGGCAAGTTTAGTCCCACCTCGCTAGCCGAGGGGCGTCCGCACTGGTTTATAACCCCCCGTGCGGTAGCTCTCTCGAGCTCCTCTCCAAAGCAGGCCTACTGGGCCTACATGTTCTGTGCTGCCCTGTGGGCCTACTGGGCCTTTGCGGGCCTGCATCCTGGCCCAACAACAGGTTGGGTTTCTAGTCGTATGCAGGCCGCTCTGGCCCAGTAGGCGGGCTTTTTTTATTTTTTTGCTTTATTTATTTTTGAGTTGTTTTTTTGTGTATTTAGAGTTTCTTTGTGAATATTTTTGCTTTAGGTACAAAAAATTACAAACTTTCTGTTAGTGCCCGTAGTTTTCAAATTTGAATAGTTTAAATTTTGAATTATTTGAAATTAGTGTGAATCACTAGTTTGTGAATAACTTAACTTTAAAAATCAGTAAAGGCATGAAAGAATTTGTTTGCACATAAAATTTCTTCGCGTTTCAAATGCCAAAACACATAACTACCCTAACTATTACAGAGATTCCCTCCTGGGTGTGAAACACAGAAGAAAGTGATGATAGTGAAGCCGATCACATCCCAGATCTTTGGGTGTGAAACTTTTTCTTCGCGTGTGTCCCTTTGCGCCGTAACCATGGAAAATCTTCATCATTTAACGGGATGCTCGGGTCAATATTCACTGTGAATGGAGCAATTTCATCAAACTTTTCATAATCTTCTGACATGTCTGTCTTGTCATCCACTCCCACGATGTTTCTCTTCCCAGAAAGAACTATGTGCCGCTTTGGCTCATCGTACGATGCATTCGCTTCCTTATCTTTTCTTTTTCTTGGCTTGGTAGACATGTCCTTCACATAGAAAACCTGTGCCACATCATTGGCTAGGACGAATGGTTCGTCTGCATACGCAAGATTGTTGAGATCCACTGTTGTCATTCCGTACTGCGGGTCTTCCGTTACCCCGCCTCGTGTCATATTGACCCATTTGCACCGAAACAAAGGGACCTTCAAACCACGTCGATAGTCAAGTTCCCATATGTCCTGTATATAACCATAATATGTTTCCTTTCCCGTCTTGGTTTCTGCATCAAAGCGGACACCACTGTTTTGGTTGGTGCTCTTCTTATCTTGGGCGATCGTGTAAAATGTATTACCATTTATCTCGTACCCTTTGAAAGTCATTATATTCGAAGATGGTAACTGGGACAGCAAGTACAGGTCATCTTCAATAGAGGTGTCATGCATGGTACGTGTCTGCAACCAGCTGGCGAAACTCCTGGTTTGTTCACGTGTAATCCAGTCATCAGACCGCTCCGGGTGTTTGGAGCGTAGCAAATTCTTGTGTTCATCCATATACGGAGCCACCAAGGCGGAATTCTGTAGAACTGTGTAGTGTGCTTCAGTGAGAGAATGTCCGTCCATACATATTATTTGTTCCCCTCCTAGCGTGCCTTTTCCATCCAGTCTGCCCTTATGCCGCGATTCAGGAACACCAATCGGCTTAAGGTCAGGAATAAAGTCAATACAAAACTCAATGACCTCCTCATTTTCATGGCCCTTGGAGATGCTTCCTTCTGGCCTAGCACGGTTATGAACATATTTCTTTAAGACTCCCATGAACCTCTCAAAGGGGAACATATTGTGTAGAAATACAGGACCCAAAACGTTAATCTCTTCGCATAGGTGAACTAGGACGTGCGTCATGATGTTGAAGAAGGATGGTGGGAACACCAACTCGAAACTGACAAGACATTGCACCAAATCATTCTCTAACCTTGGTATGATTTCTGGATCGATTACCTTCTGAGAGATTGCATTGAGAAATGCACATAGCTTCACAATGGCTAATCGAACGTTTTCCGGTAGAAGCCCCCTCAATGCAACCGGAAGCAGTTGCGTCATAATCACGTGGCAGTCATGAGACTTTAGGTTCTGGAACTTTTTCTCTGCCATGTTTATTATTCCCTTTATATTCGACGAGAAGCCAGACGGTACCTTAATACTAAGCAGGCATTCAAAGAAGATTTCCTTCTCTTCTTTGGTAAGAGCGTAGCTTGCATGACCCTGATGTATGCCGTCTTTTCCGTGCATACGTTGCTGGTCCTCCCGTGCCTCAGGTGTATCTTTTGTCTTCCCATACACGCCCAAGAAGCCAAGCAGGGTCACACAAAGATTCTTCGTCACGTGCATCACGTCGATTGCGGAGCGGACCTCTAGGTCTTTCCAATAGGGCAGGTCCCAAAATATAGATTTCTTCTTCCACATGGGTGCGCGTCCGTCAGCGTCATTCGGAACAGGTTGTCCACCAGGACCCTTTCCAAAGACCACCTTCAAATCCTTGACCATATCATGTACATCAGCACCAGTACGGTGGCGAGGCTTCGTCCGGTGATCCGCCTCACCTTTGAAATGCTTGCCTTTCTTTCTTACGGGATGCCTGCTCGGAAGAAATCGACGATGTCCCAGGTACACATTCTTCTTACAATTAGCCAAATATATACTGTCGGTATCGTCCAAACAGTGCGTGCATGCGCGGTATCCCTTGTTTGTCTGTCCTGAAAGGTTACTGAGAGCAGGCCAATCATTGATGGTCACGAACAGCAACGCCTTTAGGTCAAATTCTTCCCCCATGTGCTCATCCCACGCACGTACACCTGTTCCATTCCACAGTTGTAAGAGTTCTTCAACTAATGGCCTTAGGTACACATCAATGTCGTTGCCGGGTTGCTTAGGGCCTTGGATGAGCACTGGCATCATAATGAACTTCCGCTTCATGCACAACCAAGGAGGAAGGTTATACAAACATAGAGTCACAGGCCAGGTGCTATGGTTGCTGCTCTGCTCCCCAAAAGGATTAATGCCATCTGCGCTTAGACCAAACCATACGTTCCTTGCGTCATCTGCAAACTCCTTCCCGTACTTTCTTTCGATTTTTCTCCACTGCGACCCGTCAGCGGGTACTCTCAACTTTCCGTCTTTCTTACGGTCTTCTCTGTGCCATCGCATCGCCTTGGCATGCTCTTTGTTTTGGAACAAACGTTTCAACCGTGGTATTATAGGAGCATACCACATCACCTTGGCAGGAATCTTCTTCCTGGGGCGCTCGCCCTCGACATCACCAGGGTCATCGCGGCTGATCTTATAGCGCAATGCACCGCATACCGGGCAAGCGTTCAAATCCTCGTACTCACCGCGGTAGAGGATGCAATCATTAGGGCATGCATGTATCTTCTGCACCTCTAACCCTAGAGGGCAGACAGCCTTCTTTGCTTCGTACGTACTCTCGGGCAATTCGTTGTCCTTTGGAAGCATATCCTTTATCATTACCAGCAACTTTCCAAATCCCTTGTCAGATACACCATTCTCTGCCTTCCATTGCAGCAATTCCAGTGTGGTGCCCAGCTTTTTCTTGTCACCTACGCAATTCGGGTACAACAATTTTTTGTGATCCTCTAACATGCGCTGCAACTTCTTCTTCTCCAAATCACTTGCGCAGTTTCTCTTTGCATCGGCAATGGCCCGACCTAGATCATCAACGGGCTCATCCGATGCCTCTTCTTCAGCTTCTTCCCGCATTGCCGGCTCAGCTTCTTCCCGCATTACCGGCTCAGCTTCTTCCCTCATTGTTGTATCATCGTATTCAGGGAACCCATGGCCAGGATAGCTGTCGTCGTCCTCTTCTTCTTCATTGTCTTCCATCATAACCCCTCTTTCTCCATGCTTGGTCCAAACATTATAGTGGGGCATGAAACCGGACTCAAACAGGTGGACGTGAATGGTTCTTGACGTAGAGTAATTGTGACCATTCTTACAGCCAGCACATGGACAATGCATAAAACCATCCGCTCGCTTGTTTGCCTCAGCCGCAAGCAGAAAAGTACGCACGCCATTAATGAACTCGGGAGAGCATCGGTCATCGTACATCCATTGCCGGCTCATCTTCAATACACAGCACCGAAAACATCAAATTAATACAATACATAAAGTTCATACATAAAGATCATACAACACTTAAATGCAACAAACAAATAACTCTCTAGCTAAAGAATTTAAATGCAACAACAAATGCGATCAAGATCGCAACTAAGGTAACAATTGATCCAACAGCATAATGATACCAAGCCTCACTATGAATGGCATATTTTCTAATCTTTCTAATCTTCAAGCGCATTTTCTCCATCTTAATCTTGTGATCATCGACGACATCGGCAACATGCAACTCCAATTCCATCTTCTCCCCCTCAATTCTTTTCAATTTTTCCTTCAAATCCTCGTTTTCTCTTTCAACTAAATTTAACCTCTCGACAATAGGGTCGGTTGGAATTTCCGGTTCAACTACCTCCTACATACAAATATCTATGTCAACTTGATGGGCATAATTTGTCATAAACACGAAATGCAATGAATAGTTTTAAAAGAGAATATACCACATCCGAATCATAACCCGGACGAGGGCCGACGGGGACGGATATCAAAACCATGGCACTATGTATAACAAACAACGTATGGGTAAGATAATTATACGAGTAACTATATATCCAAATCACACAAACATCAATTTTTTATATAAAACTTCATGAACAAGAGGCTCACCACAAGGTGGTGCCGGCGACGGGACGTTGCGAGCGATCGACGGTGGTTACGACGGAGATTTAGAAGGTACTAAGTAAACCACACCTACATATGCAAACTAATTGTTATTTTTGACCTCAAATTGCATATAAATCAAATACTAGCACATATATATAATTCCTCCCAAATTACTAAACTCAAAAATCAATCACTATATAAAGCATTGCACGAGCTAATCTAGCAATGAGAGATGAAAGGAAAAAGTTGCTAACCTTTGTGATCATTTGAATGGATGGGGGCCTTCAAATCTTGGGCAAAATATGTGATGAGCTTGAGAGGAAGAGGGAAAAGAACAGAGAGGAGAGGAGAAAGGGGAAGAACAGAGCGAGCTCGGGTGGACGAAGGGTCTATGTAGGACGACCTTTAGTACCGGTTCGTGATACGACCCGGTACTAAAGGTGCTGGAGGGGCCCCGGACTGACAACATCCTGCCACCACTCACTTTAGTACCGGTTCGTGGCACGAACCGGTGCTAAAGGTTCGCCACGAACCGGTACTAATGAGAGCGGCCCGGCTAGCCGTTGGAACCGGCACTAATGTACACATTAGTGCCGGCTCAAATTCAAACCGACACTAATGTGCTTCACGTTTGACCATTTTTCTACTAGTGACACCTCATCCCGTTTTAATTGTATTGGCTTTCTATGGACTCAATGTGATCTTGGATCACTAAAATGAAAATGAAGAGTCTTGATATTTTGCCAATATTTGTCCTTAGCATCTTGAAAGGGGTTCCACATCCTCTTGTCCAAGCCATTCCAATGTTGAACTCATCTGAAATATACTAGATAAAAGTATTGGTCCAACAAGAGGTATGTTAACATTAATTAACAAAATCACCCAGGGAGCACTTGTGCTTTCAATCTCCCCCTTTTTCATAATTGATGACAACATACATCAAAGCTTTAGACAAAGATATGAAGAATAATAAGTAAAGCTTTGGAAAGTCGTGTAACATGCATAGGCTCCCCTACATGTATGCAATTGTGACTCCCCCAATTCAATCGTACACTAATCATACACGCAAACGTGTACGATCAAGATCAGGGACTCACGGGAAGATATCACAACACAACTCTACAAATAAAATAAGTCATAAAAGCATCATATTACAAGACAGGGGCCTCGAGGGCTCGAATAAAAGAGCTCGATCATAGACGAGTTAGCGGAAGCAACAATATCTAAGTGCAGACATAAGTTAAACAAGTTGCCATAAGATGGCTAGCACAAACTGGGATCTATCAGAAGAGGCGCATGCCTCCTTCTGGGATCCTCCTAAACTACTCCTGATCGTCGGTGGCGGCCTGCACGTAGTAGTAGGCACCTCTGGTGTAGTAGGAGTCGTCGTCGGTGGCGTCTGGCTCCTGGGCTCCAACATCTTGTCGCAACAACCAGGTATAGAAAAGGGGGAAAGGGGGAGCAAACGAACCATGAGTACTCATCCAAAGTACTCGCAAGCAAGGAGCTACACTACATATGCATTGTTATCAATGAAAGGGGTAGTATATGTGGACTGAACTGCAGAATGCCAGAATAAGAGGGAGATAGCTAGTCCTATCAAAGACTACGCTTCTGGCAGCCTCCATCTTGAAGCAGTAGAAGAGAGAAGATGGTAAGTTAACCAAGTATCATCGCATAGCATAATCCTACCCGGCGATCCTCCCCTCATCACCCTGTGAGAGAGCGATCACCGGGTTGTATTTGGCACTTGAAAGGGTGTATTTTATTAAGTATCCAGTTCTAGTTGCAATAAGGTCAAGGTACAACTCCGTGTCATCCTTTTACCGAGGGACACGGCTATTCGAATAGATAAACTTCCCTGCAGGGGTGAACCACATTACCCAACACGCTCGATCCCCTTTGGTCGGACACACTTCCTTGGGTCATGCCCAGCCTCGGAAGATCAACACGTTGCAGCTCCACCTAGGCACAATAGAGAGGTCAACTTGCCGGTCTAAATCCTATGCGCATAGGGGTCTGGGCCCATCGCTCGTTGCTCACCTGCACGTCGTGAACGCGGCCGGAAGCAGACTTAGCCTCCCTAATAGAAGAGCAGGCGTTCCAGCCCAATCCAGCATGCACCGCTCACTCGCTGACGTCAAGAAGGCTTTGACTGATACCACGACGTCGAATGCCCATAACTGTTCCCGCGTAGTTGGTTAGTGCATATAGGCCACTGGCTAGACTCAGATCAAATACCAAGATCTCGTTAAGCGTGTTAATTGATGTAATCACGGATGCCGACCAGGGCCAGGCCCACCTCTATCCTAGGTGGTCTCAACCTGCTATGTCGCTCCGCCAGAAAGATCCACTCAGAGGGCTGTCGGGGAAAACATCCTTTCGGTCCCAATCCATGAATCACTCGCGGGTACTCTACGAGCCGACCCAACTTTAGTCACCACAAGTATCATATATTATGTATATCAGTGTATACCCGTGATCACCTCCCGAGTGATCACGCCCTGATAGTATAGCATGGCAGACAGACAAGAATGTAGGGCCACTGATGGAATACTAGCACCCTATAGTAAGCATTTAGGATTGCAGGTAACACTACAAAAAAAGACAGATCCGTGACATTTTGGGCCAAATGGAATTTTTTTGTCATACATATGACACTCTATGACGATAATTGTGACAAAACCCGGTATCATCATAGATGTGGTGGGCTCCTACTTCTATGACAAAAATCAGGACAGAAAATGGGCTTTTCGTCCTGGGCGGGCCGGAGACGCAGCTGCATGACATTCTTTGGGCCGTCCATGATGGAAAAAACCGTGGTATAAGCGAGGGGGATTTAGAGGAGTTTCCGGTTACGGTGGGAGGTCGGGGGCCGAGCGATGCGTGTTTCTCTCATACATGTACACGCGTGTGTGCAAGGCGTTTGCTCTAACTGAACCCGAGCGAGGCGTTGGGCTCTAACTGAACCCTTGCGATTGCACTGCAGGCTACGCATTACTGAAACCGAGCGATCGATGGATGGCTGTTAACTGAATCAGATCGAGCGATTCCTACGCTACTGCTGCTAACTGAAGCCAATCGATTGGATGAACAGTGAGCGTTGCGGGGGGGGGGGGGGGGGGGGTTGGATGAACAGTGAGCAGTGGCGTTGCTTCTGGATTAATATGACCCCTTGGTGTGGTGGAGGGCTGGATGAACAATAGACGGTGGAGGGGTGCCCGTGGAGGGGTGGTTGAACAGGACCCCGTGGTGTGGAGGGCTGGATGAATAGTGGACTGTGGAGGGGTGCCCGTGGAGGGGTAGTTGAACAGTAGCCGGTGGAGTAGCGCGTAGTGGAGGCTGGATGAACAGGAGCCCGTGGAGGCTGGAGGAGGTCGACGGTAGCCCGTGGAGGCTGGAGGAGGTCGACGGTAGAGATGAACAGTATCCCGTGGAGTCCCGTTTTGCGGTACGCCACAGCCCTCCCGATGATCAGGACCCCCGTTTCGACCGTAGCGCTCCAACACAAGTCTGTTTCGTCTATTTTGTGGTACGCCACACCCCTCCCAATCAACAGAACCCCCATTTCGACCATAGGAGGTCCGTTTCGTCCGTTTTGTGGTACACCAGACCCCTCCCGATGAACAGGATCCCGTTTCAAACGTGGCTGGTCGAACACAAGGTCGTTTCCTCTGTTGTGCCCTACGCCAGGCCTCGTTTCCATCGCATGTTCCGTCCAAGCCCTCCTGATGAACACGACCACACAATCCGTTCCGACCCAGCCAGTTGGCTACCACACGTTCTGTTGCCTCCCGATGAACACGACGCATTCCGTTGCCTCCCCATGAACACGACGCATTTCGTTGCCTCCCCATGAACACGATGACAACACTATTTCTCCGTTCTGACCCAGGCATGTCAACGAGCCCTGGCCGTACGTATGCGCGAGTAGGCGTTCGAGACCCCACCCGTATGTACACATACGTGGCCGTATTTTCTTTCTTGCACCCTGGCCGCTGTACGTACGTGTACATGCTACGTGCGCGCCTCTACATCCACCAGTATATATGTACGTAGGTCCCAGAAGTCAGGGGGGCGAATCGTGTTTTTGCCTGGACAAACTTCATTGCGTGCGAAGGTCTAGCTGGTGGGTCCCAGCAGTCAGGGGGAAACATTTTTTTGCGAAATATGGTGGCCCATCCGGTGGGTCCCCGCTGTCAGGTGGAGGAATAATTATTTTGCGCATAATAAGGAGGCACTTCCTTGTTGTGGCCGTGGACCCAGCTGTCAGCGTCTCCACGCACAGTACTCTTCCGATGGAAGTTGGTCGTTGACCACATTGACCACGCCACGCCGAGAGCACCACAGCGGTGGACGACGGCGAGGCCTAGGGAGGGGACGATACGGAGGCAGGGAAGACTCGGCAGTTGTTTCCCACGCGGAGGGGAGTACGACTATATGAGGGTTTACTGGTTTGTCTGCCGTCATCGGAGAATAACAGCAGGTGTGGGTGAGTGGAGGGATGGCAAGGCCAGCGATGGGAGTACGGTGGGGCGGTGAGGCCTACGTGGCAGCACAACCGGCTGTGGGAAGGAGGGAGCAGGCAGTCCCGTCAGCGCTTGTTTGAGCGGTTGGAGCAGGAAGAGCAGAGATTGAAGAAGCACGATGGCTGTTGGATGGACATCCAATAGTCAGTGCTTGTGCGTCAACCTTTTTTAGGAAAGCCTCAAATCTGTGGAAAACGGCATACAGCCCATCTGCCATGATTTCTAATAATTTACAGCCCATTTGCTAATTCTTAAGGTTTTTTTTGGAGCCCATATTCTTTTTGTTAGCATTACAGCCCATATTGTGGCCACGGTTAAAAAATTAAACGAAATTTTGCATATTTCGGTGCGGTCCGAACTGTTTTTAATCCCGAAATTTCGACTCACATTCAAACTGATTTTAAATATAAATGTATAGCAATATAAAATCCAACAAATTCTCCACGCATAAAATTAATATAATTTAAAATCTTGAAATGAAAAAAAGATATTTGAAACTAATTGCCGGTTTGATGTGTTTTAAAAATGTACTGCCCATTTCTCATTACTGATGGGCCATTTTCTCGGCCAGCCGAATGAAAGCTCTCCTCATCTTGAAAGATTTGCAATCCAATAGGCCTGAAAAAGCGACTTACTTGGCAAATCACAAAAAACTGGGCTGTGGTCGTGGACCCAGCTGTCAGCCTCTCCACGTATAGTACTCTTCCGATGGAAGTCGTTCCTGGACCACGTTGACCACGCGCGCGGAGAGCACCATGGCGGTGGGCGACGGCGAGTCCTAGGAATGGGACGACGCGGAGCCGGGGAAGACGCGGCAGCGGAAGCCCGCGCGGAGAGGAGTACAAGTGTTCACTGGTTTGGCTGCGGTGTGAGGCTACCGTCGCCGCAGGGCCTTGCCAGCGGTGGGAATAGTAGGGGGCGGTGAGGCCTCCACGGCAGCACAGCCGGCCATGGGAGGTAGGAGCATGCGGCACGACCGGCGCTGCTTTGGGCGGCTGGAGCAAGAAGACTAGAGGTTGAAGAAGCACTATGGCCGTTGGATGGACATCGTACGGTCACTGGAGCTAGAATCGTTCATATTGACTAAGTTGACAAAGCCCTTCGTCCCCGTCAACTTAGTAGGCCCACAAGTCAACCTCCCACCAAGGTGGGTCCCAGCTAGCCGGGGGAGTATTCATTTTTTGTGCGTAATAAGGAGGCACTTCCGGTGGGTCCGAGCTGACAGCGGGGTGGGGGGGACGTTTTTTTCACGAAATATGCTGGCCCGTCCGATGGGTCCCAGCAGTCAGGGTGAAACGATTTTTTCTCAAAATACTGGCGGCCCGTCTGGTGGGTCCCCGCTGTCAGGTGGAGGAATAATTATTTTCCGTGTAATAAGGAGGCACTTCCTTGCAGCTGTCGTGGACCCAACTGTCAGCCTCTCCATGTACAGTACTCTTCCGATGGAAGTCAATCGTTGACCACATTGACCACGCCGCGCCAAGAGCACCACGGCGGTGGATGACGGCGAGGCCTAGGAAGGGGACGACATGGAGCCGGGCAAGACGCGGCAGTTGATGCCCACATGGAGAGGAGTACGAGCGTTCACTGGTTTGGCTGCGGTGTGAGGCTGCCATCACCGTAGAATAATAGGGGGTGTGGGTGAGTGGAGGGATGGCCTGGCCAGTGGTGGGAGTAGTATGGGGGCGGTGAGGCCTCCGGGGTAGCACAGCCGGCCACGGGAGGCAGGAGCAGGCGGCACGACTGGCGCTGCTTTGGGTGGCTGGAGCAAGAAGACCAGAGGTTGAAGAAGCACTATGGCCATTGGATGGACATCATACGGTCACTCGAGTATTGACTAAGTTGACAAAGCCCTCCGTCCTCGTCAACTTAGTAGGCCCACAAGTCAGCCCAACAATATGGTGGGTCCCAGCTAGCAGGGGGTATTCATTTTTTGGGCGTAATAAGGAGGCACTTCCTTGCGTGCGAAGATATAACTGGTGGGTCCGACCTGTCAGCAGAGGGAACATTTTTTCGCGAAATACAGAGGCCCTTCCTGTGGGTCCTAGCTGTCAGGTGGAGGAATCATTATTTTGCGTGTAATAAGGAGGCATTTCCTTGCGTGCGGCCGTGGACCCAGCTGACAGCCTCTCCACGTACAGTCCACTTCTGATGGATGTCGTTCATTGACCACGTTGACCAGGCCGTGCCAAGAGCACCAGGGTGGTGGACGACGGCAAGGCCTAGGAAGGGAACGACGCGGAGCTAGGGAATACTCGGCAGTTGTTTCCCACGCGGAGGAGTACGAGGGTTTACTGGTTCGTCTTCCGTCGCTTGAGAATAACACCATGTGTGGGTGAGTAGAGGGATGGCTAGGCCAGCGATGGGAGTATGGTGGGGCCGTGAGGCCTGCGCGGTAGCATAGCCGGCCGCAGGAGGAGGGGGTAGGCAGTCCCGCCAGCGCTTGGTTGAGCGGCTGGAGCATGAAGAGCAGAGATTGAAGAAGCATGATGGCCGCGGGATGGACATCCAACACTCACTGCTCTCGTTTGTTGACTAAGTTGACAGGGCATTGCGTGTGCGTCAACCTTTTTTTATGAAAGCATACGCGTCAACCTGTAGTTGGTGCACAAGTCAGCCTCAAATCTGTGGAAAAGAACATACATCCCATCTGCCATTATTTCTAATAATGTACAGCCCATTTGCTAATTCTTAAGAATTTTTTTGGAGCCCATCTTCTTTTTGTTAGCATTACACCCCATATTGTGGCCACGGTTAAAAAGTATACAAAATTTTGCATATTTCGGTGCGGTCAACTATTTTTAATCTAGAAATATCAATTCACATTCAAACTATTTTGAAAAATAATTTATATAAATATAAAATCCAAATAATTGTCCACGCATAAAAATCAATGGAATTTAAGATCTTGTATTGAAAAAAAATTGAAACTAATTCCCGGTTTGATGTGTTTTAAAAATGTACAGCCCATTTCTGGGCAAACCGAATGAAACTCTCCTCGTCTTGAAAGATTTGTAGCCCAGCAGGGCCGATAAAGCAAGTAGGACTTGTTTGGGTATTTGTTTAAAAAAATAGAACTCGGCTAGCCATTTTCTGCAAGGAAAAACACAACTGGGCTCATGATGTGGTAAACATAAATAAAAACCTGGCTAGATGGGCCACAGCCCCCGCACAGCCTCGTTGTTACCCTGATCTGTCGCTAAAACTAGTATAAATAACAACTGCTTGTTCCTCAAAAAATGCGCGACTTGCTGGGTCCCTGGTGTCAGCCACTCGTAGTGTAATTCTCTCATTTATTGAATACGTTGACAATGGCGTGAGCCCCAGATGTCCAACCATTAGGAAGAACCATAATTTTGGGCTTGTACTATAGAGGCACTTGCTTGCATACTACCATGACGCAGATGGGTCCCTACTGTCATCCTCTCCACGTACAGTCATCTTGTTGTTCCACTCGGTTGTTGACGACATTGACAACGCAAGAGGGCACCGCACCGCGCACGGCGAGCGAACCAAGGCCGCAAGGCAGAGGACGACGGCGAGGCCTCGGACGGAACGAACAGGAGACGTTGAAGATGCACCGGTCCAATCACAGGCGGAGGGGAGTACGAGGGTTGAATGGTTCGGGCGCGGGTGCGTGTTGGGGCTGACGTCGCCGGAGAATAACGGGACGTGTGGGGGAATAGAGGGAGGTACTGGCCAACGTTGGAGGGTATGTATGGTAGGGCGGCGGAGGCGCAGCCAGCCATGGGAGGCGGGAGGAGGCGAAGCCGACGGGGTGGTTTGGTTTGGGCGGCTGGAGGAAGAAGAAGACAAGAGATAAAAGATACACGACAGATGTTGCATGTCAATCCAATGGCTGGTAGGCAAAATCATTTGTTGATTGGCTAGTAAGTCGACACCACCTTGGATAGGCTATTTACTCGTGGGTCCCAAATGTCAGAATCCAAACCTGTCACGGTCATGCAGCCTTTCCTATGAAAATTTACAGCCCATTTGATGTGCTAGTTCGAAATAAGTTTGTGGGTGCTGGTGGGGGCTAATCACTTGGCTTCTGTAATGCACAGTGAGCTCAAGCAGCCGACGAGAGTGATGTTATTTCCCTTGGTTGGGATTTGTTACAATATTTCATTCTAAATTAAACGAATGGCAAGCCATTTGCCTTGTTTCAAACAAAATATGATAGTTACAGCCGAGTTGAAAAGGGCAGGAACATCTAACTCCAGCTTACAAACTGTACAAAAGCACGAGGGTTAATTGTTCATCAGGTTTACAAAAAAACAGATTTAAAAGGGCAACAACATCTAACTCCAGCACTGTTTTCGGTAGTCACAGTCAAATGGATCGGTCAGGTCCATAGAATGAACATCCTGGGTCATAAAAATTTACTGGATTATGACCACAATATGTTGTAAATAGAAGCCCGGCACGTTCAGAAGCTCTTTTGCCCAACAGAAACTCCTTTTTTTGCTCTTCGACATACCCATCCATCAATTCAGTAAATATATGGGCTTTTGAATTGATTTTACTATTTACTAGTGTGGATGGGCTGTTTTGTCTTGGGCCCAGAGAAACAATTACTACTAGTACAGTGGAGACACTCTAAAGCTACCCAGAAAAACAATTACTACTAGTATAGTGGAGACACTCTACCGCTTCTGGCTCCTCCTAGGTCATTGAAACGTCTCCCTCTACTGAATGTCGTTATACTTTTGTTCACCGACATGCGGGCCATGCAGCGCGCGGGCCCAAATGCCATCCACCAAATTAGAAGGTAGTATGCAGGCGGAGAGTCACCCCGGTCGTAGCGTGGCAGTAATGAGCCATCGTATCACAAAACCCCACCTCTCCGCAGTCTATGTTTGACGGACGAAGCAACCATCATTTCACTCTTCGCTGAATCCCCTTCTCCCTCACCGTCTTCAAGAAAGGCAACACTCACATCTGCCACTGTTCTTCTCTCTGAACAAAGGGAAGGTAAGCGGATCAATGATGTTGGTATATTTTCGTTCAGAGAAAAAAAGAACTTTTGCAAAGCAGTAACCAATCCTCACTCTCTTTTTTGTTTCATTGTCATTGCGATTGTGTTTTCCTTTTAGTGGTCTCCTAGTATTCGTCAGTTTCATGATGGACCAAGGAGAACCAGGCAAAGATCTGCCGATATTGGAGCGGACGCGGCAGGCTGATCCCCATGAGACAGAGAGCTCCAAGAAGATGGAGGCAACCACCGAGCCGACCCAGATACTCTCACGACCACTACTGAGATGGTCAATGCCCCGTTTGAGGTTACATCCCCCGTGGCACTCCAGGAGCAGTTTTCCCCCTTCAAGGATGTGTCCCCCCCTGCTGACCTGCCCAAGGTGATTTCCTTCTTTGCCGATCTCGATGGTGGTTTTTCATCTAAGTATGTGGTGATTTTTTTACAGAAAAGGAAGTATGTGGTGATTAATAATGCAAAATTTTATTAGCTTCGATGCCATGCTATACATAGTGGTTTAAATAACTTGTGTTTCTTATACTGAAAAGTAATGCAGAATTTGTTTCTATTTCAATTAGAGCCCTGATGCAGACAAGGATTGTGTGGTTGTACATGTCACTCGCTATGAGGCGGATGACCTGAATATATGCACTGGGAAAACAGAGTTCTTAGGCTGTTGGATCCTGAAAGCCATTTGCGGTTATACCAATGAAGAGTTGTATTCCAGCCTCACTGTTGTCAGGCGTGTTGTCCAGGTGTACTGAAGCACAAGAAGTTCAAATCTACTCCTTCGTTTGTGAGGCATACTGTTCTTGTCAAGCTTACGCAGGAAGATGACGTGGCATGCCTCCACAAACAAGTTTATCAGTGGCAAGGCCACAAGGTTGTCTTCATGAAGGTTCACAGGATTGAGCTGCTGCGGGACGTCCTCGATGATGTTCATGGCAAGGTCCGTCTTGTGTCCATCCCAAATTAGATCGAGGCATGAAATAGTTGCCCCAGCTAGTGTTTAATAGTAGTTTGGATTGTGTCTAATTATCTGAACCTTGCCTGTTATCGACCCTTTTGGGGCTAGTACTCTGTTTGAATCCGTCTATGGGAACTCCTGCTACTTTTGTGTGCCCGTGAATCATGTGAGAACCATCGTAATTGTTGCCGAAACAGATGCGTCCTCACTAGTTTTTTCATGAATATGGCATGGTAAGACATAAGTTGTCACGGTTTATCATACGAGCAGTGTGTGTTTTGATGAAATAGAGCACTCATTCGAGAACCGTGCACCGACGTATACATAAGTACTTGTAAACACTGTTGGTGCTACCCCACTTGTAAGCAGTTGTGCAAACCACGGCACATTGGATCAGCTCGCTTCAACACTAGGCTATCGACCAGCTAACAATCAACAATTTGCTGTCTGACATATAAGCAACTATGTATCTTGTTATAGTGGTTCATGCAGTTAATTGAGGCCACAATGTAGTAAATTCCAAACGTTCACACGCTAGTCCAGCGCTCATGTGGAACACTCACATTAAACTCGTCTTCATAAAAAACTTGAAAAGCATAAGTTAAGCAATTTTATACATCTCAATGATTCATAGAACATAACAAACATATACTAGTTCACAACAAAAGACAAAGTTGTGAGAAGGTTCACAAATCAGGAAAAAACAAGCAAGGCTTCTCTGAGCAAAGGGCCTCCCGGCAGGCTTAAATTTCCTGGAGTTCACTCTGGTTTTTTCTTGTTGCCACCATTCAGGGTTAGGTTCTCTCATTCCAGAATAACCAATTATAATTGTGGTCTTAGCTGGAATGCTGAACTGAACCATATAGTGTACTGACCAGCTGAAATGCTTGTGCATTCCACTAAATTTAAGCACCGCTATTTGCAGAAATAAGCAGACCACAATGCCTCTTGTCCGTGCACCTGTCCAAAAAACCGCCGTGCAGCCGTGCCAGCTAGTCCACGGTCCATGGATGAACTAGTAGAAAGTGCATTCCGGACTAGGATGCAGTTGTTTTCGCTCGTCCCTGCACTGCAATCAGGAAGTAAAACATACAAATCAGTTTCTTTTAGATTGCGTTGGTCATTCTACCTTAGTTACTACCAATGTAGGGATACCTTGAGGACGCACTACTAGGAAAAGGGCTATAGATGGAAATGACACTAATGGCACACCAGACATGTGGTGTGCCATTAGTATATACTAATGGCGCACCATGTGTTGGTGTGCCATTAGTGTCCAAATACTAATGGCGCACCACATCTACGATGCGCCATTAGTAACAATTTTTTTAATTTTTTCAAAACTACTAATGGCGCACCGTGGGAGTGGTGCGCCATTACTAGTTGAACTAGTAATGGCGCACCGCTCCCACGGTGCACCATTAGTAAAAACGGTGCGCCATTAGTAGTTTTGAAAAAAAAATTATTTTTTTTACTAATAGCGCACCGTGGGAGCGGTGCGCCATTACTAGTTCAACTAGTAACGGCGCTCCACTCCCACAGTGCGCCATTACTAGTTCAACTAGTAACGGCGCACCACTCCCACAGTGCGCCATTAGTAAAAATTTAGAAAAAAAAAATTTAAATTTTTTCAAAACTACTAATGGCGCACCACTCCCACGGTGCGCCATTAGTAAAAAAATTTAAATTTTTTTCAAAACTACTAATGGCGCACCGTGGGGGTGGTGCGCCATTAGTAGTTGAACTAGTAATGGCGCACCACTCCCATGGTGCGCCATTAGAAACTTGGCCCAAACATTCGCCCGAATGCACCCCACCCCCCCCCCCCCCCCCCCCCCCCCCCCCCCGTGGACTGCCTTTTCAGTTTCAAAAGAAATAAAAGAAAATGATAGAAATGTCAAAAAAATAAAAGAAAATAAGATTCCCATGTGATATGTGCTCTACTTGTTAGCAAAATTTACAAACATGAATTTTCGACTTTTTTGCAAAATCTCTCGAGAATTTGTAAAAATGGGCATAACTTTTGCGTACGAACTCGGATGAAAAAGTTTTTTATATGAAAAATCATCTACTCGAAAAGTTATATCCGAATTTAACTAGGGAACCCCGTTAAACATTTTCAAAATCCCCAAAAACCTAACAGAAAAAAGTTACGGGGCTTCTAAGATCCGGAGGCAAAAAAAATTCAAAAAAATTCAAACTTATGATACGTAATATGATCGGGGGTGGTGCGCCACTAGTAACAAAAAAAATTGATTTTGAAAAAAATTTGAATTATTTTTCAAAATATGATACGTAATATGATCGGGAAGTTTGAAATATTTTTTCAAAATTTCATCATACTCATGAACATGAACAAAGTCCTAGACATCAGCAAGGTTTAATAGGATTGATATGATAGATATATCAACAAGTGCCTGTGAAGTGAAGTGGTGCTGGGGTTGGATAGAACTATGAAGTTAAGCGTGCTTGGGCTTGTGTAGTGTGAGGATGGGTGACCTTTTTGGAAGTTTAACCATAGAGTGCGATTTGACCTGAGATTAAGCATATTGACTCGAGATTAAGCCATAGTGACCCGAGATTAAGGAAAAAATAAATAAATTTGAATTTAAAAAAATGAAAAAAATTGAATTTAAAAAAATGAAAAAAATTGAATTTTAAAAAAATGAAAAAAAATTCATTTTTTTAATTTAAAAAAATGAAAAAAATTGAATTTTTTAAGAAAAGAGGAAAAAAATTGAAATTTTTTTATTACTAATGGCGCACTTCTATGTGGTGCGCCATTACTAAGTCACATAGTAATGGTGGCACCTCTAGGCATACTAATGGCGCACTACTGGTGCGCCATTAGTATGTGGTATACTAATGGCGCACCAGTGGTGCGCCATTAGTAAAAATACTAGTGGCGTGCTACTAATGGCGCACCAGTAGTGCGCCATTAGTAGGCCTTTTCCTAGTAGTGACGGGAGGTTAGACGACGGCAACGAGGGATAGCCATATCATTTTGCGCAGTTGTACTAAAACTGAGGTGTGTGCTTTTGATTGCGTGGATAGAAACGATACGGAGACAGACATCCCAAAACGATATGGAGACAGACATCCCTGTTTGCGCAAATACGAAATACTGTTATTTAAACAGTGACAGATATTACTACTTTCCCCCGTTTCCTCTTAGAACCAAGTCCTAGATTCATGGTATAGCTTTCCCTCTTTCTTCCCTGTTTGAACCAACGCTTTGAGTCGACTGTATGAACTAGCTTTACTTCTAATAATAGTAGAAGTCTAGGTGGCTTTGGAACAGCGGACAGAAGTAGAAAAGGATCCACACGAAGGGAGCTGGGGCAGTAGAGCAAGGCAGGTTTCGAAGGAATATATACCTGAGGGTCGTCGGCATGTGGCAAAGAGGCCGCATCTTGGCCACAATACCGTAGGGAGGAAGAAGGGGTCAGAGGCCCTCCCGAGCCGGCGCTCTCTCGGAGAGAACGGCACGGCCTCCGATCGGGACGCGCGGGCAGCCGTTGGTCTCCTCCCTCTCCGCCGACGACAGCGTGAACGATGCATCTACACCCCTGCCCCGGTCAAGGTTGTCCGGCCGGATTTGTGACCAGCCATGAGCTGAGAGAGAGCGTGGCCACCTATGTGTTGCTTAGATCTGAGAGCATGAGAGAGTGAACGAGAGGAACCCTAGTAAAGCAAGCGCTAAGGCTCCTCCTTTTATATATAGTGGAGTGATTTTGTTGTACTAGCTTCAAAAAAATGCGCTCCTACATGTACCCACGAGTGGGTGTGAGAGAACTAGTGCGTGCGTGCACCGCTTCTCTTCGTGAGTGTAAAATATACTATGCCCAAAGAACGTTCGCCGCAAGAGTAATAGTAAGTGTGTGACGTGTGAGCTAAAATAAAATGTGCGCGTCGTCTTTTGTTTTTAGAAGTTCTGAGGGTAGGGTGTGAAGAGCAGATATGTGTGTGACGTCTACCTGTAGATCGACGGTGGGTGCAACGTGCGAGTTTGCGAGAGGACTCGGGAGAGTCGTGACTCGTGAGGGTGCATGTGCGTGAGAGAGAGGGAGGCACGTATCAATGCAATGCATGTGTCCGTATATCATTATCCGATAAACGTTCGCCACAAGCCTTTTCCTGACGAACACCGTAAGAACCGTTAGATCAGCATCTGACAGTGTCAGTTTTGCCATGTCATTTAACAAAACAGCCACTCCTCCTACACACAAATCTTCCACGTGAGTGTTAGCAACTGCCGTATCCTCCCTCCATTCCGAAATGCAGTGCATATAGCTTTATTGAAAATTCGAACCTCGCAAACTTTTACCAAGTTTTCGTGTACCAAATTGCACATGTAGAATACCATGTATATATCATTTCATTCATCTTCGAGAGGTAACTATAAAGATGGGTGAGGAGTCTACAAAGAAAGACCATCGTATCACCTGCAGTAATTTCAAGCATCCTTTAGTGTCGAGAAATATCATAGGAACTCTATATGATATGATTTTATAGGATTTTTTCCTTTAGAGCCAATTGGTTCATAGGAATAGATTGGTATACTCCACATTTCAAAGGAAATAAACATGATATCATTTCTATAGCATTAGAGCCACTTGGTTCATATGAATGGATTCCTATACTCCCTTAATTTCAAAGGAAAATAAACATTAGCATATATTCAATAGAAAAGTTCCTATGATATGAACCAAATTACATCTCTTTTCTAATCCCTCCTCATAGGAATTGAGATACATGTCATCTCTAGATTCAATAGAAAAGTTCCTATGATGTGAACCAAATGACATCTCTTTTCCAATCCCTACTCATAGGAATTGAGATGCTCCATGTCATCTCTTTCCCTACAACTTCCATGTATACATCTTCGATTCCTAAATAGATAGTACAACCCACTAGTAGCTTTTTTCCAAAACATGCAACTATGGCACAAGAACTATATAGTGTGCCAATAACTTTGAAAGATGGTCGCTGGATGAAGCTAACCCGACAGTGCAGAGATAAGCAAATCCGAGCACTACTAGCTATTGGATATCATCAACATTCCACCAGAGCTGCCACATGTACAATTTAGAACACTCCATGGTTGAACTTAAGCATAATGCACAAACCTCAGAACACAAGCACTTCTCCTTTGTTCTAGAATCTTATGTATCATAATTGATTATGTTTTCTAAATGAATTGCCATTATTTGTTTTTTACTTTATGATTTACAATGCACAACCCCATGAATCTTAACATTTTTATAAAACTAATTGATTTTGAATGAGATGAACTATAAGAACTAAACGAACATCTATATCATGCATATATGACTCAAAGATTTACATGCTATAGTGTGTATTTATTCATAATTTGGTTTCGAAAGCTCATGCGTTCAATACATGTGTACCTTACTAGTTTTGAGTAGAGTAGCAAATTTCACGCGGCCCCGGGTATATCAAAATGCAGGGCCCATGCATCATTGCCTTTCGGTCGAATCTACGTCCACAATTTTTTGTACATACTATATCTCCACTGGTCCCCGAACCCAAAATGCTGCCTCGTTCCTGTAAAACCAAGCGGCCCACACATATTTAAGGCGTCGACTCGAACCCGTTTACTATGATGTGGCCCCGCATGCCATAGTACTCCTACAAACCCTACCACCGCACTCATCATCGGTTTTCTTCAAGAGGACAAGGGAGAAGCCAATTTGTAGTGGAGGCGCTTTCAAAAAAGGATCTGTAGTTGAGACCCCTACCCTAGGTGCCCTAGGTAGCTCCCGCACACATCATTGTTTTATCTTTTCTTTATGCTCTTGCGCCCTAGAGTGAAATGATGGTTGCTTCGTCCGTCCAGCTTAATGCGGGAAAGGAGGGGCTTTGTGATTTGACCCCTCATCGCTCATTTTCTACTACTGCGTCGCTACGACCGGGGTGCCTCCAATTCCAACCGCTACTCCGAACTGTAATTTGGTGCATCACCCATGGAACAATACGGTGGATGAGCCACATGTCAGCCAAAGGGGTCTTGTTAAGTGTGTCGCCATTTCATGTGTGGACTGACCCTGCTTGAGTTGCTATGCCAACACGACAGGAGCAGCCTACCACTTGGTTTTGCTCCTTGGTGAATCCCGACTATATTGATCTAAAAAGATACGTGTTGAACTACCCTCTCCGTCTTGGTTTTTTTATTTTTAGGTGTCTCGGTTTATAGGGCCTGCACGTAGTTCTAGGTCATCCATTTGACTAACTAAATATGAGTTACTATGTCACAAAAAGTATATCATTGGATTCTTAAGCGGATGTAGTTGTATTTAAAAGTCGAGGGCGGGGCTTTTCCTGCGCGGTAGGCGGGGCAGTTCCGCCTAGTCGGTTCGACAGAGACGCGAGAAGACGAGGGAGTAGGCTGCTGCAAACGTAGGGCTGTGTGATTTGACAGCGAGTTACTGCTGGACAGGTGGGGCCCCGTGATTTGACTTGCCATTATCATTTTAACTGCGGCGCTACGACCGGCGTGAGTCTCCCGATTCCTGACCACCTCCATTACGAAGAAAGAGATAGAGAGGAGTAAAAAATACACTTATAGCCAACCTTATAGCCAACCTTGTTGTAGTATGAGTGACTAAGTGATGACTATGTATGACATGCCAACATCAGATAGCCTAACGCACCGTGTTAAATCTCCAAGGGCGCGACCGCGCGAGCGACGCACGGTCGTGGTAGGCGCGACCATGATACGGGCTGCTGGCAGCCCTTGGATCTGAGATCAAACGGTCGCATGCTAAGTTGCTGAAAATTTGCAGAATAACCCTCCAGGATAGGATATTCACCCATAGGTCTAGAATCACGCCATGCAACCGTTCGATCTCAGATCCAAGGGCTCTCGGAAGCCCGTATCATGGGAGAATGGAAAGCCACTACCCTGCCGTTCGCACGCTGGCAGTTCGCTCCTACTCGTCCCCGCACGTCCTTCAATACTACGGCGGTTCGCTCCTAGTCGTCCCGTCCATTCACATTACGGCAGTTCCACTAATCCTAACCCTCCTCCCAAATCCATGGCGTCCCAAATCTCCACGATCGGCGGTGAGTACAAGGTTAGAACCATCACCGGCGATGAGTTCGACGTCATCTACACCCGTTCTTCCGCGAAGGTGAAAGGATGCCTTTCTCGCTTCAGACGCATGTTCGAAAACTCAGATGATGAGTGGGTCGCTGGGCTAGATGTTGAGTACACCACAGTCCTGGGACCAGAGAAGGATCTAAAGGACGAAGAGAGGAAGAAGCCCGCCGTGATCCAGGTTTGCGTACATAACGTTTGCTTGGTCTACCACATATGCCTTGCCGACGTTGAGTGCCAGGATTTTAAGAACTTCCTCAAGGACAAAACAGTGAAATTCGTTACTATAGACTTTAAGAACGACAGGGATGTCCTGCATCGGATAGGTCTCGTTGTAGGCAACCCCTTAGACCTCCAGAAGAACCGACTAGTGTCCTCTCGTCAGCCTTCAATGCTGACCCTGGCAGGAGCCATGGTTCATCCTTCGTACGGTAAACTGGAGAAACCTCCATACACGTTTCATCGTCATGCATGGCAGCGGAATGTACTAGATATAGACCACATCCACTACGCTGCAATGGATGGCTACCTTTGCTTCAATATCTACAAGGGTTGGATGAAGAGCAACAGCCAAGTGTGCGATTCAAGCAAAGAAGTATCGGCCAAGAGGGAGAGGGACAAGGACGAAGTCGAGGACGTGGACGAGGACTCCGAGTAAGGTGGCAGTGTCGTTGCTCATGGTGGTTCTAAACTTCTAATGCAGTGTCTACCGGATTAGTTGCATAGTTTAATTTCAGGTGTGCTTAGTTTAATTTGAGGGGTGTGTTGTGCTGAGCCCCCAGCAGAACTATGTTATGTTTCTTCTCGTTACTTTAACTCTTCAGTATGTACATACTACTAGTATTTCTTTAATAGAATTTAGCACCCCAATTAAGCACGTACTAGCTTTTTTAATAGTACTATATGCATAATTTGGCGACGAGCGCTCTCTATATGTACCACCTTTTTTTAATTTCAATTTTTGCTCCATGGCGCAATCCATCGATAGTACTACTGTACAAAAGTATACATTTTTTAAAAGGCTAGAGTACTGTTCATCACATATATAGCCAGTTAAATTCTCCACCTAGAACGACGTGCATGCCATGTAGTAAACCGATACGGAGGAAGTATAGTAAAAATGAGGTGATTTTACCGAGCGATCGGCGGGGGAGCATGGCCTGTCATGCGGTCCCACGTGTCATGATGTACCAAGGCGATGCGCGTGTCCCTCTTGAGGCAGAAGCAATACTACGTGGTTTGAGATGATGGCGAACCGAAGTGTGAAATAATGGTCGCTTCGTCCGTCTGGGAAGGTGCGGCATTGTGATTTGACGTCTCATTGCTCATTACTACTACTGGGCCGGTACGAGTGGGGTGCGTCCCCCTGCTGTTCTGCACTGTTATTTGGTGCTTGACACGTCGACCCGGTTGCTATATGTCCCACATGTCGGCGACAGGAAGTACAGAATTCATGAAAGGGAGCGTCGACGGAGGAGTATACTACAGAATTCATGAAAGGGAGCGACTTAGTTTTGGAAAAATCTGTTTTTACGGAGTACGTACCCACTAGGGTTTATAGGGCTCATCTAAAAAACATTCGTTTTTCCGTTTGATAAGTCTCAATTCTACTATACTAGTAGTAGTACCATTACATGTTGGATTTTGAGGTGCGTTAGATCACCCGACGCAAGCAGTGTCAAGAGGAAACTAACCAATGCATGTACAAGTTCATGGAAATTTAGTGGTCATTCATGCATTCGTTCTAATTAATGCCTCGGTAAACATAACTTCTTGAGAAAAACGAGCGTACTAATTACTTGTGCAAACTACGAAATTAATTCGACCACTCACCGTCTACCTTGGTTGGAGAGATTTTGAAATTGAGCCATAAACTGGAAAGGAGGGAGTAGTAACTTTTGTCTCGATTACTATTTGTGGCCTTGTATAGATGCAAAATGTATTTTTTATAGTGGCCTTGTATAAGTAAATGGAGGGAGTACTAACCAAAGTACGTAGTAGGGACGAGGAGTAAACGGAGGGAGTAGTAAAATTTTCTCCTCGTGCTGCGAGCCACCGCGCGCGTGGGCGAGGGAGCGGGCGTAAAGGCGTACAATTAGTAGTAGTACTACTACTACTCGTAAGCAAGCTTCACCTCATCCTGCGAGCCACCGCGCCCGTGGGCGGGGGAGACGGCGTACTAAGCAAGCTTCTCCTCGTTCTGCGAGTTGACGGGACACATCAAAAGTACTCCAGTGTATAGAGCCTTGCCTCTAAGGTAGGCCCCACATGGTTTGCCTCTTTTTTTAATTTAACATAACGCGTCAAGTCGCAATTTGTTTGTTCACCCGTGGTAGACGATCCTCCCTCCACCAAGTGGACAACCAGTACACGTGCCAAATTACCACGTGGGCTGCCTTTTTCGTACAGAAATGAGCTCCACCGTGTACCCGCGCGGGTGTGGTTGGGAAAGAGACGGGAGTACGTGCGCCGTGCGTGCACCTCTTCTCTTCGTGCACGTCCCCCACCTACGTGGGTGTGTGTGAGAGAGATACAAACCTAGACATAATGCGCCGTCCATCCCCATGCCTCCGCCCAGTCCGACCACCAGTCACCACCACGCCCCACTCCTCCTCACCTTATCTCTCATCTTTCTCCCTCCATTTTTATATACAAGGGGCCACTATCAAAATTACAATTTGCAGATATACAAGGCCACTAACACTAATCGATGCAATATTAATGGTGTTTGCCTCGTGGTACTAGCAAAGGAGGACATTAATTATCCCTTGCATGCATGCGGGAGTTTGTAAAAAATGCATCTTGATGTTCCGTGCAATGCACGGGCATCTTGCTAGTCCATGAAAACAACACATGGCAAAATTCCACGGCGAACGAGGGATTTGAATCTGTTGGGAGGGGCTGTTTGGATCTTGCCCGGGGTAGCCAAAATATTGGCGACCCTTTTGTCCACCGGTGCCTTTGCCACCGATGAACGAGGAATGGCTCGGGTGCTCATGCTGTCATGCATCCTCCAGCGCGCACGTTGGAGACGAGCTCGCACGAGCTGTGTTTTTTGTCCCACAACGCCGCCCGAGCCGCCCGCAGACCGACCGGCGACCCGCAAATTACGCCATCCAACCGTAGCCGCACACATTATGACAGCAACTCAACCAACCGGACGAAATTCACGCAAACACGTAGACAAACTGATATTTCATATAAACAACGACGGAAATCATATAAAATACCGATTTTCATACAAACATGACGGATTTCATTACATTCAAATGAACTACGCGGTGCTAGTTCTGGATAGCACATGTATATAATACCTGGCCTAAATGGTCGCCCGCCGATCGATTTGTGTTCCTCATGTCCGGCAGCACGATCACGGGACTGCCGGAGCCCCGGAGGTATATGCTTCAGCGCAAAGGACGGCTCGCTTCCCCACTGCCCAACTGATATCATTGGCTGGTGCCGAAGATGATGGTGGCCGGCACCGGTTCGAGTTCATCACCGGCCACTACTTCGCCATGGCCGGCACCGGCTCGAGTTCATCCTAACATTCCCCTCTTCCGTGGAGCCCATGCGGGGTCGACGAAGGTCCTCGCAACAAAAGGATCCGGCAAGACACCTGCTGTGTACGCCGGCGTCGCCTCCGCGGTGGCCTTCATGGGACCCAAGCGGCGGCGGCCTCCCGTGTTCTACTTCTCCTCGATGATGGCGGCGGACGCGGAGGCGCTGGCCACCGACTCGTCGCTCTCCGCGCACCCGGCTTCTGTCGCTGCTTGCATGGCGCGGCCGCCGGCATGGGAGTCTCGGCCACAGAAACGGGAGACGCGGTACGAGGCGGCGGCGTGGACGGCAGCAACGACGCCCGTGCGCCGCTCCTCGTCGAGCTGGCCTGGAGCGGCGAGTTGCTGAACCGCGCGCCGGCTTGGGGCGGCAACTGGCTCCGTCGGGCGAGGGGAGGGAGGTGGATCAGCGAGCTGCATAGCTCGTATCCGGCGGGCTACCCAGCCGGCTTGGATGCGGAATAACTACTCTTCGTAAGCCATTGTAAGAGTGGACAAAATGGTGGAGGAGATAGGGGAGCGGCGGAGGTGTGCGATTCTTGGCCGGCGTTTGGCCTCGTTTAAATAGGAGATTAAATAGACGGCGGACGGGAGGAGCTCGGCCGGCGTTGCGTTTAACGCCGGCCCGGTCATGAACGGACGTGTGTCCAGAGTGGGTTTCTCGGCTTCCACACGGGCGGGTTTCATGGAGGCGTTTGAATGCGGCACGGAGGCGTGTTCAGCCGGGCGTGCCGCGAGTGGCGCCCTCGACTCTGACCTAGGACACCGCACCGTTCTTCCACTGACGTGTGGGCTCTTTGGGTGCATGGCCTGCATGTCAGTGACCCAACGCAGGCAGCGCACAGCAGAGGAACCTTTGGTGGGCCAGGGCGGTCAGAAGCGGGCATTTCATAAACCGATGATTGTTCATTGAGTGTGACGTCATCTTTTTCATGTAGATAAGCCTACTATGTTGATAGCCCGTTCGATACGTTGTGATTCATAAAGACCGCTGCAAACATCAATGTTCTGCTTATCACAGATAAGATTGATTAATACCCGTAACAATCCATGTCCTTAACAAAGGGTGCATGCACGTATAGGTTGAGCGTGTGTCTTGCGTCGTGTGCTGTGTGCATGCAGGCGTGCGAGTGTTGCGTGCGTGCAAGGGTACGTTTCAGTGTTGCATGCATGGGTGCGTACGTGCGTGTGTTCGTGAGTGCATGTGTACGTGTCAGTGTTGCACGCCAGCATGCGTGCGTGTGTACGTGTCAGTGTTGCACGCCTACATGCGTGCGTGTCTTGCGTGCGTGCATGTGTACGTGCGGGGTGAGGCTACACGTCAGTCGACTGACTTTTTCATCTCTGGTCATTAGATTTTCCAGCCGTTGGATACGAAATCAAGGGCCTCCAGTTTATCATCAAACTCCACCCCCCTGAGCCGCCAGCCACCACCGGCCGAACCGCCAGCCCCCGCCGCCCGCGGCCGGCCCGCCCTCCCCGAAACCACTCCCCACCGCCGGTCCGCCGCCGCACCGGCCATCCCTCTAGCCCCCCCCCCCCGCCGAGCTTTTTCTCCGGGGATCCCCACCCCACCGCCCAATGAACGCCCCCCAACCGCCGGTGACTGCCAACCAGAGGTCTCACGACTTCGAATACCCACCGACCACTAATTTATTACCATTTCTGTCCTTCATATACGCGCTGACGGGTGGGCCCTATGGTAATGTGCGCTGCTGAATGTGGACCATTTGACTGGTCAATTGATCGTGTTATCAACAAATTACGGAGCTGTATGGTGAGCCAGTGACCGTATGATCACCCTAAAATGTACTCCTATTTTATTAACACAGTACAGACTCAAACTACCATTTCTTTCTTTCATATACGGGCTGACAGGTGGGCCCCACGGTTACGCCCCGATGGTGCAACACTAGTTGCGCCGCGTGGAACGTTTGACTGGTCAATTGATTGTGTCATCAACAAAATACGGAGTTGTACGGGTGAGCCAGTGACCGTATAATCATGATATGTATTTGTTTAACACGGTACAGACGCAAGGGCTCATATATACGCGCAAGCACTCACCGCTATAAGCGCACACACGCGAACCCTACCCCTATGAGCACCTTCGAGAGAGTGGGCCAGCATATATGATCTTGAGATTTTACGAAGTCACCATAGGTGCCTCGTAGTCGAGTGGAACGTCTCCTCCCACTGAACGTACATCGCCGGAAAATACTGAAATTAACACAAGATAAATGCGAGCACCGGGACTTTAACCTTGGTGGGCTCGAGAAACCACTGTCCTCTAACCATCCAACCACATGTTGGTTAGCACGACAAAATGTATGTGGTGACCGTGATGAGCTTATTCTGAAGTCCAGTGACCATATCGTGCTTTCGCTTCAAATACAATGACCGTAAGTGTCGTCAACAAAATACGGAGCACGCATCAAATGCAAAGTCCGTCAGTGTCATCAACAAAATATGGAGACGTATCGTGAGCTAGATACCGTTGTACTATTGTATATGCTTATTTTCTTAGTGGCCGATTGCGTGTGTGGTGTGGTGGGCACATCATTTCTAGTTGTGGTGGGTCAACATGAAGACTCATGGGTCGGTTCCATCCTGCGCCACATATAGGTTGGACCGAGACGTGTTATACGAAGACCCATGTGGAGGACTCGGCGTACAACACGAAGCTACCAGAGTCGCGGAGGACTCTATCCCCACTGGTGATAAGCCGACTATATATGATTTGTAACCCTAGGCCCTTAGTATGTTATACAAGCTTGGGGGCTAGTTCGTCGATAGTATACACACACGCACAATGCCTGGTATTCACGTGTACTTTGTACACACCCCTATCACTAATATACAGTACCAGGAGTAGGCTCTTTCTTCAACTGCAAGGGTCCGATCCGAACTAGGGTAAAACTTTGCCTCGTATTACCATCCAGCCTAACAGCCAGGGATATCCTACCGAATGATATGATGAAATCATATCTGCCAACTACTAAGAGAGAGGTGTGTCGGGGGGGCAATGTGTGCGAGAGAGGCCTAAAGATAATGTGCGTGCGGGAGACACGTAGGCACATATATGTGCGTATAGAGGGCTAGTAGAGACCGTGCATGTGTATATATGCATGTGAGAGAAATAGTGTTTTCCAACTGAGATTAGTGAAAAGAGTGGTACATAGTAGTCAGAAAGAGAGAGAGAGAGAAACAGAGAGAGCATGTGCGTGAGACACCCCGACACCCTGAGAGAGATTGTGAGCATGTGTGAAAGAGAAATGCCGATGCATATAAAGTGTGTGCACTTATGCGTTAGATAGAGAGATATATAACGCGTTTGTGAGAACGGGGCGAGGCATAGTGCATCTACGTGTAAAAGGCGGTTCTACGCATTAAATTAAAATATAAATGGCATTATTATTTTTGGATGAGATCATGAATTTTGCAAATTGCGTATGGACGAAAATCGGTCTATCAGACACCCATACTCTATTGAATTCTAGCATGTGCATGTGTTTATTTCATATTATCGATCCATAGAGTGAGAGCGGTTTGAAATACAGGCAATGGATGCTTTTGCAATTCATATATAAACATTAATTAGTGCACTCCATGTTGTTAGTGTGAAGCACTTTATACATTTGTCACTTGCATGGATACATTCCAAATTGCTAGCTACGAAATAGAATACATGTCGAATTCAACATAAAGGGGGTTTCGAAGATTCGAATTCATAGGAAGTGCATTCATCTATTTGAACCCGAGATAATGGCATTTGTAAATCAGATGTAAAAGGGGGCATCAATCTTTGTTGTGAGTTTGAACATGCTATATATATTCATACGCATATCTAACTTTTTTTGCAACCAAGGAGATTATATCTGGAACCATGCATGAACTGAGGTAAGTTGCATATTTTTTAATATATACTCGTGTACAATGTATATTCAAATGTACCCCCTCCATTCCAAAATAATCGTAGCTTTAGGATTTTCAAGAGTAAAGATTTGTGAAGTTTGACAAATCCTGAAAGTTCAATTCAAGAGAACCGAAAACGTTAATGCTTCTGCTCCCAAATATTGAACAAAGCGCCAAATAGGCCTCTGGTCACCCGAAACCGCGTGAGACTTATGTTTTGGTGGTAGGAAATTGCTGTTCTGACTCTGGCCCATGTAGCCTATCGGCCCGATGTCCAAAGGTCTAAACTGGGGTAGGTTTGTAACTTCACCAAGACGCCAGTCTCAACCGCCTCCGAGAAGCATTCATACGCCGTTGGCGCCTACCCATGCGCTCGGCCGAAATCTATCCCGCCCACATTTGGGACACCTGACATGACTGTCCTACCCCCAACCCGCAATATGTCCGAAATTTTAGATGGGGGCAAAGTTTGTAACTTTCCCCAAATTTCAAACAAGCACGTCTCAAACCAAAACATTGTTTCCCCTTAGTTCCTTGCCTCCCTCCGTTTCCCCATTCATACTCCATGGGCGCGAAAACGCCCTCTCCACCAGCCGCGAAACCCCAGCCTCCTCCGTCCTCCACCCCATAGCGGCTAATCCACCGCCGCCCTCCTCCATCACGCCGGAGCCAGTACCCCGACGTCGTCGTCCAACGCAACCGCAACACCCTCAAGGACTTAGCAGATGAAGCTGAGGCAGAGCTGCCTCCACGACGCCGACGCCGACGTGCGCCGTACCAGAACCACTCCGACCACGCCATCCTACGCCCCACTGCTGCGGCTCCACTGTCGCAAACTGTCCACCATACTGGAGTTGTTCCTGCTACGCCATCGTTCGCCGCCTCAGATCTACTTCCCCGCCGCCGACAAACGGCCACCGCACAACACTCAACAACTTGGCCATGGGTTCGTCCAAGGCCGCACCGTCCTCCACAACTTCTGGTTTCCGGCGAACAACAAGAAGATCGTCGGAAAAACAGAAGGAGGACACAGCACTGCCAGCAGAAAGAGGTACTCCTCTTCCCTTATTAGTGCAAATCTTACGTCTCCGCTCACACCGTATTCATCCCACGTAAGAAACTAGTTGAGCGCTTCTTACTGCATCTTCTTCGTGATACTAAATGCACAAGGTTTCCTCGCTTTTACTATTTCACCTTTGCTAGAGGTCGGTAGCCCGCCTGGATTTCAATTCAGGGTCAGTTGAACCACAATTAAAAGAAGCAACACCCGCTTAGGCACGCGGAGCACCTAGTCCGCCTATTCCCTGGGGAAGTGGCGCATCGATATCTATCATAGGGATGTGGGGTGCAAGAGCTGCTTGCGCCCGATCTGGAGGTCGGTGGGGCTTGAATGGATGGCCGAGGGCGGTGCGGTGAGGTCAAGGGGAGGGCGCAGGCAAGGGAGGAATACTGGGCTGGTGGTCGCTGGCGTTTCAAGGAAGATCGTCAACACTGAGTGGCTGGAGGTAGATGAAGGCGATCTGCCCGTTCTTTGTACATCGGACGGTGCAGAAAAAATGGACTGACCTATTTGCTTTCAGTCGACTGTTATTTTCATAGAATCATGTAGTAATTTAGTGTGCCATGCATGTTGTAGAGCTATCATATGTCTCCCGTCATTTATTTCTCACCGACCTGCTATCTGCTACCTTTACACTGTACTAATTGTGCACATACTTCACCCATACTCACACTATTGTTTTTTTATGCATGGGTATTTCAGACTCTGACGCAGTGTTGATGAATGCAGAAAAGAAAAGACAGAAGTCGCTCCAGTGTAATTCGAAGATAAGCACTAAGCGTTTCAGCGCTCTAATGGGTGCAGTGTCAGCAGTTGGAGACAGTAAACGTAGCTCTGCAGTTGATGATCTCAATTGCCACACACAACCATCCCAGGTGCTTGCTTTAACTTCGCGCTGTCAAATGTGGTTGCATGTTGCATATGGTGTCTAGCTTGTATTGCTTCCAATTTGGTTAAATTGCATCTGCTTACTTTACACATTATACCTTTGATAATGACATGCCTTCCTGTTTTTGATACATACTACATATGTCTATTAACCATGTTCGTACATCAAACTAATGCTCTTTTGTATCCCTCGTCAATCACTTATGATGAGACAGTCACCCGAGTGGGTTACTGTGAGACGCCCTACTCGTTTAAAGAGTGCAGTGTCATCCTCCCCACATGATTCTCAAGAAACAGCAAGGCTAAATGAAGATAGTCAACGTAGCTCTCTAGTTGATCACCGCAATTCCCCCACACCACCATCGCAGGTGCTTGCTCTTACTTGGCAGTGTGATATGTGGTTGCATGTTGCATATGGTGTCTACCTTGTAATGCTTCTAATTAGGGTAAATTGCATCTGCTTAGTTAACACATTATACCTGTGAATATGACATGTCTTCCTGTTTTTGGTACATGCTACGTCTTTCTATTAACCATGTTCTTACATCAAACTACTTTTCTTGTGTACCCCTCATCAATGCTCCTAATTTGTTAAATTGCATCTCCTTAGCTTACACATTATACATGTGAATATGACACGCCTTCCTGTTTTTGGAACATACTACATCTGCCTATCACACCATGTTCTTACATTAAACTACTGTTCTTGTGTATCCTGCGCCTATCGCTTATGATGAGACAGTCACGCGCGTGGGTTAATATGAGATGCAATACTCTTATAAAGAATGCAATTTCATCCTCTCCACATGATTCTCAAGAAACAACAAGTCTAAATGAAGATATTGAACGTAGCTCTGTACCTGAAGACCGCACTTCCCCTACACCACCATCACAGGTGCTTGCTCTAACTTCGCAGTGTGATATGTCGTTGCATGTTGCATACGGTGTCTAGCTTGTAATGCTTCTAATTAGGGTAAATTGCATCTGCTTAATTTACACACTATACCTGTGAATATGACATGCCTTCCTATTTTTGGTACACACTACATCTATGTGTTAACCTTGTTCTTACATGAAACTACCTCTCTTCTGTATCATGCATCAATCACTTACGATGAGTCACCTTTATTCGTTGCATATTGCATATTATTTCTAGCCTGTTGCCATGTATTGCTTCTAATTTGGTCAAATACATTTGTTAGGGCACCCTTTTAATTTGGCAGAGTGATATTGGTTTCATCTTTCATATGGTTTCTAGCTTGCATCGATTCTAACAAGTTCAAGCACCTTGTGCTTAGTTTACACTTTATACATCATACATGTCAATATGTCACGCCGTCCTGTTTTTCATACATATTCCATCCTCCTATCATGCGGCTGCCTTACATGAAAGTAGTGTTCGTCAGTATCATGCATCAATGAGTTCTGAAGAGCAAATTTTATTCCTTTTTCTTGTGGGTTTGACTTGACAAGGCAAAATCAAGAAAGAGGAAGGAAAAGAGTAAGGAAGGCGATGATGGTGGTCCTCTGCAGCAACGTAAACGGAGCATCTGTACCGATTCTCCTTGTACTGATAGTGCATTACAAGGTCCAAGTCTCCGCTCCCCTACTCCACCATCCAAGGTGCTTGCTCTAACTTGGCAGTGTGATATATGGTTGCATGTTGCATATGGTGTCTAGCTCGTATTGCTCCTAATTAGTGTAAACTGCATCTGCTTAGCTTACACATGATACATGTGAATATGACACGCTTTCCTGTTTTTGGTACATACTATATATGTCTATCACACCATGTTCTTACATGAAACTACTTTTCTTGTGTATCCTGCATCAGTCACTTATGATGGGACACCTTTAAGTTGGCAGTGTGATATTGGTTTGCGTCTTGAATATGATTTCTAGCATGTATTGCTTCAAGTTTGATGAACGCCACCTATGACGAGATAGTTTTAACTTGGCAGAGTGATATTGATTGCACCTTCCATATGGTGTCTTGCAGTGTTTCTAATTGGTTGAAGTGCCTTCTTCTTAGTTACCACATCATAGGTGTGAATATGTCAAGATGTCCATTTTTTCGTACATATTCCATCCTCGTATCATGACTTTGCCTTTCATCAGAGTAGTGTTCGTCAGTATCATGCATGAATGAGTTCTGAAGAGCGAATGATATTCCTTTTTCTTGTTGGTATGACCTCACAATGCAAAATCAATAAAGCTGAAGGAAATTGGCAAGGCATTGGATGATGGTGGTCTTTCCGAGCAACTGAAATGGAGGTTCTCTACAGAATCTACTCCGCCATCCTCCCAACAAGATTCGCAAGACAACGCAAGGCTAGACAGTCAATGTAGCTGTGTAGATGATGAGCACATCTCCCCTACTCCACCATCGTAGGTGCTTGCTCTAACTTGGCACTATTATATGTGGTTGCATGTTGCGTATGATATCTAGCTTGTATTGCTTCTAACTTTGTTGAATTGCATCTGCTTACTTTACACATAATGCCTGTGAATATGACATGTGTTCCTGTTTCTACATCAGACTAATATTCTTGCATATCCCGCATCAGTCACTTATGATAAGGCACCTTTAAGTCGCCACTGTGATATTGGTTGTGTCTTGCATATGATTTCTAGCATGTACTGCTTCTAATTTGTTGAAACGCCATACAGTTTGAACTTGGCAGAGTGATATTGGTTGGCATCTTTCATATGGTGTCTAGCTTGCAGTGCTCCTAATTTGTTGAAATGCCTTCTGCTTAGTTACCACATCATAGGTGTGAATATGTCACACCATCCTGTTTTTCATACATATTCCATCCTCGCATCATGTGTTTGCCTTTCATCCAAGTAGTGTTCGTCAGTATCATGCATGAATGAGTTCTGAAGAGCGAATTTTATTCCTTTTTCTTATCGGTTTGACTTCACAATGAAAAATCATTACAGCTGAAGGAAATTAGTCTGGCAGTGGATGGTGGTGGTCCTTCGGAGCAACTCAAACAGGAGATCTCTACAGATTCTACTTCGCCATCCTCCCAACAAGATTTGCAAGACAACACAAGGCTGGACAGTCAACGTAGTTGTGTAGATGATGACCACATCTCCCCTACTCCACCATCACAGTTGCTTGCTCTAACTTGACACTATTATATGTGGTTCCACTCAAACTCAAAGGACCAGCTCGGCATTGGCTCAACAGCCTGCCAGCAGAGTCCATTGGTTGTTGGGAAGATCTAGAAGCCGCATTCCTCGACAACTTTCAGGGCACTTATGTGCGACCACCAGATGCCGATGACTTGAGCCACATAATTCAGCAGCCAGAGGAATCGGCCAGGCAATTCTGGACATGGTTTCTAACAAAGAAAAATCAAATCGTTGACTATCCGGATGCAGAGGCCCTAGCAGCTTTCAAGCACAACATCCGTGACGAATGGCTCGCCCGGCACCTTGGCCAGGAAAAGCCAAAATCTATGGCAGCCCTCACGATACTCATGACCCGCTTTTGCGCGGGAGAAGACAGTTGAATGGCTCGCAGCAATAACATATCAAAGAACCATGGTACTTCGGATACCAAGGATGGCAATGGTAGGTCACGTCGCAGCAAACATAAGCGCCGCATTAACAGCGACAATACCGAGGATGCGATAGTTAATGCCGGACTCAAAGGCTCTAAACCCGGTCAGCGGAAAAAGCCATTCAAAAGAAGCACTCCGGGCCCGTCCAGTTTGGACCGTATACTCGATCGATCGTGCCAAATACATGGCACCCCCGACAAGCCAGCCAACCACACCAATAGGGATTGTTGGGTGTTCAAGCAGGCCGGCAAGATAAATGCCGAAAACAAAGATAAGGGGTCATATAGCAATGACGAGGAGGAGCCCCGACAGCCGAACACCGGAGGACAGAAGAGGTTCCCCCCACAAGTGCGGACGGTGAACATGATATACGCAACCCACATCCCCAAGAGGGAGCGGAAGCGTGCGCTCAGGGACGTATATGTGTTGGAGCCAGTCGCCCCAAAGTTCAACCCATGGTCTTCCTGCCCGATCACCTTCGACCGCAGGGACCACCCCACTAGTATCCGTCATGGCGGATTCGCCGCATTGGTCTTAGACCCAATCATTGACAGATTTCACCCACTCGAGTCCTTATGGATGGCGGTAGTAGCCTGAACCTACTTTATCAGGACACAGTGCGCAACATGGGTATAGACCCCTCAAGGATCAAACCCACAAAAACGACCTTTAACGGAGTCATACCAGGTGTAGAGGCCCATTGCATAGGCTCAGTCACACTGGAAGTGGTCTTCGGATCCCTGGATAACTTCCGAAGCGAAGAGTTAATCTTCGACATAGTCTCGTTCCGCAGTGGCTACGATGCACTGCTCGGGCGAACCGCATTTGCGAGATTCAATGCGGTACTGCATTATGCATATCTCAAGCTCAAGATGCCAGGACCTTGGGGGGTCATCATAGTCAATGGAAATACAGAGCACTCTCTCCGCACGGAGGAGCACACTGCGGCCCTCGTAGCAGAAGCGCAAAGCAGCCTCTCAAGGCAATCCACTAGTTCGGCGACTAAGGACCTGGACACCTCCAAGCGCGCCCGGAGTAATCGGCAACAGGACCGCCTGGCACGTTCCGAGCTCGCATAGCAATGCGGCCCCCACCCCGGTCCCAGCCAAACGGCGAAGTCCGTGCCACACGTACATAATTACGCATTAAAAATACCATGGGCACAGGCAGGGAGGGGGGCACGACTGCAGCACCCTCCAAGTCGCGGCTTAAACCGCACTAGGGGCTTCCCGCTTCGTTATTTTTCTCTTTCAGGACTTTAATGTTTGTTCGGCAGCATGATTGTCGAACACATGATGCAGCAACCAAGGAGGCAGAAAGCTACGTCACACCATGGAACTCCCAGGTGGATTACGATAACAAGTGAAATATTTGCTTTAATACTATTCATCAGCTTGCCCTTGGAAGGGACATGTCAAACAGTCCTACTTTTTGCTTATCGCACTACTTGTATCATTCTGCTTTAACACACCTTTTTGAATAAACAATGCATAGCATTAAGACTATTATTGCATTCTTCCTTTCTATATATATATGTTCATAAATGACATCTAGCACCTGTACACTCTGGCACGGCCAATACGCTAGGGGCTTAAGCATACCCCGTAATACGGCGTGAGAAGTCCGAACACTTTCGACAGTGCGGCACCCCGAACTTATAGCATTATATGCATCAACTCTGAATCATGTCTTGCGTCAATAGTTGGGTTTGCCCGACTCCCATGTTTTGGTACCTTACGTTCCGCTATATCGGCTAAGGTAGCACTGGGAGAACTACTGCGATTGTGCCCCGGTTCTACTGGGCTAAGTACCTCAGTAGAGAAAGCTAAAACTAACTGTCATGATAAGGCGAGAGACTGGTCGCTGTTCGAGAGGTTTCAAGTCCCTAAAGGCTTATGCCGCTTAGAGCGAGGAGTCGGCCCTGTCCGGCTTAAGGCGTGTATCGCGCCCCAAATCTGGCTTTCCGAATACTAGGGGCTTCGCCGAAATTTAAAATTATAGAATTCTATGGCTATGTGAGAGTGATAACGCATTATAGTCCGATTGCCTTGTTCGTTGTGCTGAGCACCTCCCTCGAAGGACCCAACAATGGGAACAAGAGTGCTCAGGTGTATCCCGAACACCCCAGCACTCGTGGCATGGGGGCAGAAGCCGACGACTAGCCATCTCTCAGATTTGATAAACAGCCGAACGGAAGGCAATATTTTAAATTCAAACAAGCGTTGCATAGCGCATATGAACAAGTTTTCATAATACAGGATTACACGAGCAAGTTTACTCAAATATTACATCTTTCGCACACTCGTCCGTTACAACACGGGAACCCTTCAGGACAACCTCATAATACATCTCGGGGTGGCGATGCTCCTTGCCCTGCGGCGGCCCTTCCTTCACCAGCTTCACGGCGTCCATCTTGGCCCAGTGCACCTTTGCACGGGCGAAAGCCCGGCATGCACCTTCGATGTAGACAGACATCTTGATGACTTCCAGCCATGGGCAGGCATCCACTAGCCGCCTCACCAGGCCGAAGTAGCTGTTGGGAAGGGTGTCACCAGGCCCCATCCGGACTATAAAGCCCTTCATGGCCTGTTCAGCCACCTTGTGCAGCTTGACCAGTTGCTTCAGCTCGCCGCTCAGAGGCATCAGGTGTTCGGTCTCAGTATACTGAGACTAGAACAACTTCTCCATTGAGCTTCCCTCCTCGGCCTGGTAAAACTATGTGGCATCCGACACGCTGCGGGGCAAATCTGTGAATGCTCCTGGAAAGCTTCGGATTCGGGTAAGTAACAAGTAATTTACTTTCACATGCTTGCTTTGCATATAGAATGCCTTACCCGCCGCTATATTCTTCATCGCATCAATCTCCTGGAGAGCCTTTTGGGCTTCAGCCTTGGCACTCTTTGCACTCTCAAGGGCCATGGCAAGCTCGGACTCTCGCGTCTTCAAGTCAAGCTCCAACGCCTCATGCTTCGTCACGAGAGCGTGGAGCTCTTGCTGCACCTCGCCCACCTGTGCCTCTTGTTTTTCCCGCTTGGTGCGCTCCTGGGCCGCTTTGTTTTCGGCCTCGGATAGCGCTTGCTTCAGGGTCGCCACCTCGGTCGTGGCCCCTGGCAAATTTACTATGATCCTGTCATTTTGCAATCGCATTCTTTTTATATATATCCATAGACTAGGTACTACTTACCTTTGTTCTCCTCGAGCTGCCTCTTGGCAAGGCTGAGCTCTTCCTTGGATCCTTTGAGGTCCTGCTTCAGTGTGGTGACCTCCGCAGTCAGTGCGGCAGAGGCCAGCAGCAAAGCCTGCATACGCATATAGACATACTTATATTAGACTCCTACGATATTGTTTGATCCTCTGTTCGGCTTTTCTTTGTGAACACCGAACAGAGCATCAGGGGCTACTGTCTATGCGGTAATATTTTTCCTATATTTCAAATACTTACCTCAAAGCCTGTTAAAAGGCTAGCACAGGCTTCTGTCAGTCCGCTCTTGGCGGACTGAACCTTCTGGATCACCGTACTCATAATAGTGCGGTGCTCTTCGTCGATGGAAGCGCTGCGAAGCGCGCCCAGCAGATTGTCTGGTGCCCCTAGATGGGAAGAGGTCGATAGGCGTCTTGCCCTTTTGGGAAGGAGGTTGCCTGCCCGAGTCCGGAACCAATGGGGGATCCGATGCGGTGTTCGGCTAAGGGCCAAACTCGGAGTCGTCGGGAGCCTTACTCCCTCTGCTCCTGGAGTCGGGAAGGTCGCCTTGAGGCTCCTCTGGAATTGTCTCCGCTCGACCCGGTGCCTCTTGAGACAATACCTCGGCATTGTCCATAGGGCACGGGGAGGTGGCGGTCAGAAGTGGATCGCTATCCATATCCGACGAGTCCAAGGAGCCGCCCAATGAAGATACATCGATACGGGCTTGGGGCGGTCTGCATAATCATTCGACATTAGGGGAAGCAGTGCGACGAAGGTATGCTATGACTTACTCTTGTATCCGAATACTTACGACTTCTCCAGGGGCTTGGTCCTGAGAAGCCACTCGTCTTCGCCTTCGGCGGCGGTGGTGGAGTAGTCTGGAAGGAGGGTTCTCCCCTTCTTGGACCCTTCGGCGCCCCCGGCCGGGGCGGCCTTCCTTTCCTTGTCTCCCCCGATTGAAGGGGGAGTTATCGGACAATGAGTGCGATAACACCTAGCGTCGAGAACTCTTTCGGGTTCCCTTGGCCTTCTTGGTCTTCTCTAGCACCTTGTAAGGATCCGGAGTCAGCATCTCCGTCAGGAGAGCGTCCGCAGTGTCTTCGGGCAGAGGGGCCGGACAGTTAATCTGCCCCGACATCTCCACCCAGTCCTGTCAAAGGCATGGAGCTCAGACCCCGCACATGGTTAAGCTAGGGGAAATAAATATCCTACCGGATATATAGAACTCACCGAATGCGCTAGGCGCTTCGCGCTTAGCCCGCAGTCCTCGGTGAGAGAGGGAGGGACCTCGGCGCCCTTGAACAACACCCTCCAGACGTCCTTTTGCATCGTGTCGAAGAGCTCGTTCAGAGTCTGGTGCTGGGCCGGGTCGAACTCCCACAAGTTGAAATCCCGTTGTTGACACGGGAGGATCCGGCGGATGAGCATGACCTGGACTATGTTGACAAGCTTGAGCTTCTTGTTTGCCATATTCCGGATACATTTCTGGAGTCCGTCCAGCTCCACTGATGAACCCCAGGATAGGCCCTTCTCTTTCTAGGAGGTGAGCCACGTGGGGATTCCGGATCGAAACTCGGGAGCCACCTCCCAATTGGTGTCGCGCGGCTCGGTGATGTAGAACCACGCCGATTGCCACCCCTTTATGGTCTCCACGAAGGAGCCTTCAAGCCATGTAACATTGGGCATCTTGCCCACCATGGCTCCGCCGCATTCCGCTTGTTGGTCTCCCACCACCTTCGGCTTGATATTGAAGGTCTTTAACCATAGGCTGAAGTGGGGCCAGATGCGGAGGAAAGCCTTGCACATGACGATGAACGCCGAAATGTTGAGGATGAAGTTCGGGGCCAGATCATGGAAGTCTAGCCCGTAGTAGAACATGAGACCGCGGATGAATGGATGGAGGGGAAACCCCAGTCCGCGGAGGAAGTGGTGGAGGAAAACTACCCTCTCGTGAGGTTCCGGGGTAGGAACGATCTGCCCCGCAGCGGGCAGCCGATGCGCGATATTCGCGGCTAAGTATCCGGCTCCGCGCAGCTTCTTGATGTGTCCCTCCGTAACGGAGGAAGCCATCCATTTGACTCCCGCTTCGGACATGTTTGGAGAAGGTTGAGGGCAAGGATGTGGACTTGGGCGTTGGAGCTTGAGTGTGCAAGAATGGATGAGCAAGGAGGAAGAAGGCGTGGGTAGAGAAAGGTTAAGCCTTATCCCCTTATAAGGGCGGCCGAAACTATGCGCCCCCACTAGCCTAGTAAAACTCGCTTATCCCCCAAGCACCGTAATTGATGACGCGGTTGGGTTACTCACACCCATATTGATGAGCCGTAATAAGGGGGACACGATCTCTGCTTTGACAAGACGTGTCAAGAAACTGCCTCGCGTTATGTGCGGGGCAAGTTAAAGGAAACGGTTCGGATAATCACCGGGCCATGGCATTATGTCATGTTGCCAAAACGTGTCAGCAGATTAGATTTGTGGAAATATTATTCTCTCTACGGTGGTATGTGGAACTTATTTTGCAGGGTCAGACACTATCCTTTTATTCGAACTCTTTTGTGGTGAATCTGGAGGAGGAACCCGCCTTGCAATGCCGAAGACAACACTGCGCGCCGGACTCGTCGTCATTGAAGCCTGGTTCAGGGGCTACTGAGGGAGTCCTGGATAAGGGGGTATCCGGATAGCCGGATTATATCCTTTGGCCGGACTATTGGACTATGAACATACAAGATTGAAGACTTCGTCTCGTGTCCGGATGGAACTCTACTTGGCGTGGAAGGCAAGCTAGGCAGTACGGATATGGATATCTCCTCCTTTGTAACCGACCTTGTGTAACCCTAGCCCCCTCCGGTGTCTATATAAACCGGAGGGTTTTAGTCCGTGGGACAAAATACAATCATACCATAGGCTAGCTTCTAGGGTTTAGCCTCTCCGATCTCGTGGTAGATCAACTCTTGTAATACCCATATCATCAAGAATAAATCAAGCAGGACGTAGGGTTTTACCTCCATCAAGAGGGCCCGAACCTGGGTAAAACATCGTGTCCCCTGCCTCCTGTTACCATCAACCTTAGACGCACAGTTCGGGACCCCCTACCCGAGTTCCACCGGTTTTGACACTGACAGTAAGTTTGACAAAGATAGTCCCACATACTTGTGGCACTGCAGCCTTGGTCACATTGGTGTCAAGCGCATGAAGAAACTCCATGCAGATGGACTTTTGGAGTCTCGTGATTATGAATCATTTGACACGTGCGAACCATGCCTCATGGGCAAAATGACCAAGACACCGTTCTCTGGAACAATGGAGCAAGCAACCAACTTATTGGAAATCATACGTACTGATGTGTGTGGTCCAATGAGCGTTGAGGCTCGCGGTGGCTATCGTTATGTTCTCACCCTCACAGATGACTTGAGTAGATATGGATATGTCTACTTAACCAAACACAGGTCTGAGACCTTTGAAAAGTTCAAGGAATTTCAGAGTGAGGTTGAGAATCAACGTCACAGGAAAATCAATGTCACATCCCTAGCTGCTGGTAGTGCTCTAGGCTAGCTCATGTGTTGCATCATGTTTAAATGGGGATGCTCAAACCCTAGCATTAAATCAATTCAACTAGGGTCAAAATAAAATCTTTTTCAATGAACCCAAAATGACCTCTGAAAATGTTCATGATTTCTGGTAAAGGTGAAAACCTCTGCCAAAAATGATGCACATATTTCTAGGCCATTCTGGATTTTTGAATTAACACATATTGTATTTGAGTTGGAGCAAATATATGTTATATATATTTTTAATGCTTCAATAATTCTGATATTTTGTGAGGGGCTCTAGAATATTACTTTCAGTCCCTGCAAAAATTATTGGAAGAAACAAAAATGGTTTAGTGCTTGAACTAAATCAAAACAGATTGAAATAAATAGAAAACAACAATTAAAATAGAAACAGAGAAGGAGGGGGTACGTGTTACTTACCTGGCCCAGCAGAGAAGCCAGCCCACCAGGCCCATGTGCCAGACATCCTCAACCTAGTGCCAGTGGGCACGAGGGTGTGTGGCCGCAGCGCGCCGGCACGCGTCCCGGCCACCTCCTGCTTGCCGCTTCCCCCTCGACGCCCTGGTGAAGCCACGACACCCCCCTGACCGCCCCTCTCTCTCTCTCTGCACCCCCTCCTCCCCTCTGCTCTCTCTCCCTCTCGCGACCGAGCGGAGCTCGTCGCCGCCGACGCCGCTAC